>NW_010105396.1:0-34885 GCF_000699245.1 Pterocles gutturalis | reverse complement strand
TCTTCCCCATCCCCTCTCCAGCATGCTCTTGTAGAGCACCTTCCTCCAGGCCCTGCATGGCAGTATCAGTGCTGCCTGCTCCTCCTCTTTCACACCCTGAGCTTGTTTTTTCAAAGACTTTTTTTCCCCTCTTCCATGTCCTTTTCCTTAATTTGCACGACCAGGCAGCTGGCCTGGAGCCATGTGAGGAATAGTTAGAGTTATGTTTATCCATTCACAAGTCTTGCAGAGTGAACACGAACTGATGGGAATCTTTCAAGAAAGAAAAAAAATCATATCCTAGAGTCTATCCTCTAGGATGCTTTTCTGCAAACACCCACATACACACACCGAAGGCAGGCCATGATGCTGATTGCTCCAGAGTCCTTGCCTGAAGTTTGTTCTCCTTTTTTGTTTAAATTAATTTATACTCCTCACTTAATGCTGTCAATCTCTTTGCCCTCAAGAAATAGGTTCGTACTCCATCTGTGCAGGCAGAGCACTCGCATATTAATTGGTAAGGGCAGTTACAGTTTGGGGCTAAAAGGGATTTCAAAAGTAGGAGCCTTCCAATGACTTCGTAGAGGTATGCTTAAATCCGAGTGACCCGCGTTTGTTTATCCTACAGGATATAGAGACAGTCTCAAGATCAGAAGTGAGCAGCGATGCCCTTATGTAAAAGACTACCTGCAGTTACTGTGCCTGTTCTCAATTCATTTCCTGGTCATGATGGCTTCTAAAGATGCTTCCTGTAGGCACAAGATCACACGGCCTCTTAATGTAGAGACTTGTTCTGTTCAGCTACAGTCTGTTTCAAAGGACCATTTCCCCTTTAAAGAGTCATCTTGTTGACAGTTCATCACTTCTTTGGTACACATTTCCAGATTGGCAAGTGCCTGTCTGATGAGACTAGTTTTATTCAGACAAAACACATTGCTCTTTGTTGACGTAATGGACACGTGTCCAATCTTTGCTTTTCTGTAGTTTGTTATCACCCATCACTGTTTTCCCCACCTTTAAAGTTTCCTTTAGAACTGAAGTCACTTACCTGTGCCAGGGTGGATGATGTGAGCAATCTCTTGGCAAAGCTACCCAGTAGCTGTGGCCCTGCTGGTGGATACTTGCTTTTCTGGAAAACAAAACAAAACAAAAAACCAAACAATGTAAAGGTAAGGCAAAAATAGCCTAATCGTGCACCCAGACTATGTAATATTGAAAACTTAAATGTGTGTGTTGCTGAAGTATGAACAAAGTGTAGATCTATTAAAAAAAATCCCTCAGGTATGATTGAACTGCAATCACTACAAGAATACTCAAAATTACTCCAGTTTTGTTCCCCTGGATTGTTGTCTTGGAGCTCTCCATGCCACAGAAATATTGATGCTTTCAGAGTATTTATTTTACAAACATTTATTTTATTTTTCTCTACAGTTTAAAAGATATCTGTTAATAAAATTCAGTAGAAAATTACGAAGAGAATATTTTATTTGAAGCATAAGGCATAACAATCTAGTGTTTTAGGTAAGTGTTAAGACTTGAAAGGCTGGATTTTATAAATATTTCATTTTGTCCCCAGTAGGAAGAATTTTTTTTCCACATAATTGACCAATTTGGAAGGCAGTTTTCATCTGGTCAACGTATTGTTTTGTTAATTGAAAAGTCAACTAGCAGAAGATGTGCTCTATTGCTATTTTTTATTGTCTTGGAGAGGAGACAGCACAACTTTCCTGTTTCTAGGTGTCTTCCCTTCAGTTTCATTGGATTCTCTCAGATCCTTCACAGTATTTTGTTAAAGTAGATTTTGTCCCAGAATCGCTATTTTCTACTGTCTTAAAAAAAAAAAAACAAAACAAAGTCAGTCAAGGGGGAGGGTGTGGGAGGGGAGAAACAAAGTCATGGGAATCTGGATGCTTTTTCTTCTAAGAATCTCTTCTCTGTCACATGCTCTCCCCTCTCATGTTTATCTGGGGTTTTTTGCAAAGTGGTATTCAATACTTCTCATCAAATCAACAACCAAATTTTGATGATTATGTATCTTTACTTTTTAAATTTAGTGAGTTTAGTGAAAACTAGTGAGAAAGACTTCATTGGTATGTCTTGTTCTCCCATTAGCTACACTGCTTTATACAGGGTGAGACTTTACAGAAGCAGGCATTCATACTTAGCTTGAAATGAGATGAGAGTTGGCTCTAGAGTGTGAATAATTGCCTCTCTGTGACTTAAGTTACTGAAAAATATTCCGTGTACCTGGGAGGAATCCACTGAAAGAAAAATGTTTGATCCGTGAGCCCTTGTGGTTTATCTCCGCTAGACTAGTCCGTCCCATCAGTTATGTGCTGCCTTCCAACCTATTCGGATTTTCACTTGCATAAAATTTCCCTTCACTTTGAAATTTTGCATAGGTTCATCTTCTGGCTTTGACTCCGTGGGGTGGTACCTCTTGGAGTTCTTAAAACGCTGAATCAAGCGAATGACTTCCCATGTGTTTCATTCTTTTTCCTTATGTCTTGCACCTCGTTGCTCTGTTTATCAGCACTGGCAGTTCGTACCGATAAGGCAGGGTTTTATCCCATTAATTACTGCAAGTGAAACTGAGGAGTCATTTTTGGTTGTGCAACCCAGGAGTTTTTTGCTGTCTTTTGTCAGACTACCTCTGCCCCAAAAATGGCTTTCCAACATCAGAACTGCATTAATAAAATGTTTATTTAGCACCTTTCAGGTTGAAGGATCCAAAAGCACTTTACAATTAACTACACACATCATCACTGAAATGCATACAAACGGAAAATCAGCAGACAACTCACTGCATAAATTTCAAAAAGAACGAACTTTTGACCAGCCGCCTGGCCAGAAAGCGAAGTAGAAGTTCTAATGACCTCTAGCAAACAGGATTGTGATTTTGGTTTGGTTTTTGAAGGTCTCATCTGGAAAACCTACATGGTAAAGCTGCATTCAACCCAATTTAGCCACCTCAAGAAACAAGATTTGCATCAGCCCTGCCAAGATTAGTATCTATGGTGCCAGGGAGTCTAGCCTAATCCTAACCTGACACTTAGATGACTAAACCATCACCTCAAGGTAGAGGACATACCCAGTAAATTCAAGTTGCAAGTATACAGAAACACAGTGCTGGTTTTTAATCCAGAATTCAGATGTTTATACATAAACATCCCATATGTACAGTATCCCTCTTTACAAGCAGCAGGCATTCATTTACAGCCCTGTAACTTTGCCAGCTTTGAGGGAAGGGGAAATGCGACCTCCTGAGCTTTAGTAGAAGGCACTTGGCACAACTGAACAAAGCACCTGGAAATTCTCTATCGGGAATGATTCTCATTCCCTGGGAGGACAGAGATTACCTGCAGTCTTTCCAGCTGTAATGTTGACAGTTCGTAAGAATTATAGGCCAAACAAATTCTGAGCAATGCCTCATTTTCTGCAGAAGTATTCTTAAATGCTGGAAATGTCTCCTGAATATACACAGCCCCGTTCCTCCCTGTTGCAACTCCACAGAAGAACTTGGACATAAAGGTGTAAATGTGGCTTGTTTACTCCTAAATGCATCTCCTGACTAATGTTGATTACGTTTTTCACTTCAGCAAAGAAAAAATATAAGGCTATTTTTATACAATTTGAAAGCACTTAATACAAAGTTACATGAATACACTGCATCGTATGGACAGTGGAGAAAATACTGAAATACTACCATAGGGCTGTTCAATACTAGTTTTCTCTTTCAACTTTGCATCTTAATACTAGAAAATACATAAATCATTTACATGACATTATGCAAAAGAAGGCACAGGCGGTTATAGTTTGCACAAGCACAATGCATAATATTCAGAAAAAGGGATTAAAAAGAAGCTTCACATCCTTATTAGATACATTGTTGCAATACATTAAGTACTTCATTTCACCAACAACAGAAGTGTTCAACACTTGAGAGCTATGATATAAAAAAATTATAATTCATTTAATGCAAAACAGATTTATATATACTTTCATATATAAACACTGTTTAAAAATGCTAACATAATAAAAGTAGATAATCCATGTAATGAAAAGTGCAAACCAAAGTAATAGAGGGTTTCACAATGTCCTTCTCATGACACAGGAAAAACTAGCCCATAGGAATGAAGTGTTAAATCCACCAGTAAGTCTTTGGTGTGATTAGGCGTCATCAGGATTTCTGAGCGTTTGGAGAAAGCAGTACTGGAGAAGAGGCTCCGTCCAGACTGGGGAGTGGCACTGGTATGTGACCATTTATCAGAGTTGGAAACTGTAAGAGGCCAAAAGGTAAAAAATTACTCTTTATCTTAAAGCATACAGCCCAGAAGCATGTGCATTTAGCATTAGCAACTGACTCCAGATGTTTTCAAAACTTACATTTCTATACAGCAAGATATATACCAAATGCCTGCCTCAGCCATTACGAATGCAAATAGAGGATGAAACCTGAATAATTTATAAATGTTTGGGGATGCGTAAACTTATTATTGGCTATATCACATTATGTATAGTTCACATAACAATGCAGCTATCATCACCCTGGGAAAGTGAATACTATAGAGCAATGTTTGCCATCCATTCTGCTTCCAAAAATGTTTCTCAATCTACACAATATTAACTAAAATCCATGCTTTTCATCTGACCTTCATAAAAGCTAAGCAGGAAAGAGTTTTGCAGAAGTGAAGGTTGAGATGTAGTTTTAGGGCAGAAAAAGTAAGTACAGTTGTGAATACAAAACTGGGGAAAATTACTCAAGTAATTACAGTTTCTCCGTGTATTCACTATGACACCATAAACTAGGTATGCCGGATTATTTGGTATGTGAAGAATACATTGTAATTTAATATTCATCGTCTACTTCTGAAATACTGTGCAAAAAATACTAATTCAATACATCAGCCCTATGTTCCTAGTTCACGGCAGCATCCTGACTGTAACTTGCCTGCAGTGATGTGTATTGACTAGCTCTTAACATCTGACCTGAGAAAAAGCAAAACAAGTAGGTGGAATAAACTTGCTACAGCATGAGGCAGGAATTATCGCAGTGGTAGATACCAATCTGGCGTCCAGGCCCAGTTCCATGAGCTGCTGCACTGGGTTTCTGTTGGCTTGAGAGAGCACTGAATAACAGAGCCCCAAACTTCAAGTGTATGGTGTAATTTTACCCCTTATCAGATGAGTCCTTCAACAGCCAACTGTGGTGTAATCAGCCTCTACACACGCATATAATCTGCTTCTAACAGGATTACTCTTCCACTAAGATGTTAGTTAAATTATATCTATCCTCCAGTGTTCAGCCCAAAATTACACTGAGCAGCACAGGCTCAGCAGCATACTGGAGGGGGGGGCGGGAGGGGGTGTCTGACACCACACTGCTGCCAGGGCCAGGACTGGCTGATAGCTCTGTTTTAACCAAACTAAACCTCAGGAAATGTTTCCATCGCTTCTGCCAAGATTCATTAAAACACAGAACTTGATTACAAGCTCTTGCTTTTCTAGTCTAGGTTTCTAAAGTGAGACATGTAAATTACAAAGTGTTTCATGTGATTTCTAAAGCTAACAAAAAGAGGGTTGTGTGATCGTTGGTGTCTGTCGAGGAGGGTGGCATGCTGGCACTATGGCTTCAGATGCCTCAGACATGCTAATGTCACGATTTCATCCTTCCCCTTGTCTCCACCCCAACCCAGTTCTCTTGTTCTTCTTCCCGTTGTCTGTAGCCCCTAGGGCCAGGATGATGCTTTTTGTTCATACACCTCCATGCAGTGGGGATCTGGCGCTTGGCTACACCCTCTCAGTGCTACACCAGCTGTACAGTAGTAACAAAGAAAATATGCTTTATTTAGGTAGCACAATTCAAGCCAACTTCTAGTCCTTAAGTTTGGCTGCATTTTCTTGGATTAACCAATTCTGTGTAAGTTTCTTGCTGTTCCAGTTATGTGGTCATTTCAAACTAAAGACGAAACATCAAAATAAGTTTAATTACACAGGATCATGGCTTCAAAGGGAAGACTTTCCAGGTAGGTCAATATATCAAGGTAAATCGTGTGAAAGGACGCTGCAGAGTTCAGGGTGCTCTACACAGGGTATACAGACGTAGGTGTATGGGAGTTGCTTACACCTTATAAACATGGAAGGAGAGTTTTTATGAGTTAGTAAGCATCTACGTGCTCTGTGAGGGAGTATGCATGCCATTGTGTCCAACAGTGCCAGCACAGGCTCCTCCTGGTTGGTTAAAGGAGGGACCCTGCTTTTCCATAGGCTTGGTCTGGGCCTAGTGGGACTGCGGATGCGGGTGGCTCCCATCCTGGTCCTTGTACTACACACACAGCCTAGTGCTAAAGCCCTGCAGGCAGTGCCAAGTATAATGCTGTTGTCAAAAGCAGCACACACCTGAAAGAAAAAGAAACAGGGGAACCTGACTTCTCCTCCATGCACGCCGGCAGGCAAGGGTACAGAAGCAGGCAGGCTGCTGCAGAGCTGCCTTGGCCTCCAGCTGCTGGCAGGAGTTCGACTCCTTCAACAATGACCAGATGTTCTTTCAACTCCCAGTGTGAATGACCAGGTGAAAGCAACAGCAACTCATGACGCAGGTCCAGCTCTTTCCTCCATTCCCTGACTGGCTGGTGGAGTGTGGCCCGGCTTGTGCAGGCAGCCCGGGAGAGCTCTGCCCCAACACCTACAGAGGCCGACCCAGCAGTTCTTGGTGGGGTTGGCTGCGCTCCAGCCATGGTCGTTGTTTCCCATTTGCTGTTAAAGCTTCGTGCTCTACAGACTCATCATTGTGGCCTTTGCCTGAATCAAACATCGTTTATAAGGCCCTTTGGGTCAGAAGGGGGAGAGCCAAGGCCACTCTTCACTCAGTTTCCGCAGGGGGTGGTCAGCATCTGTCTGTACAAGTTCATTCCAGGTGCAGACACTTCCCTCTCAGATTAAATGTCTGGCTGTGTTTAACCACATGCAAAACTGATGTCCAGCAGGGGTAAATGAGTTTATCTGAAACACAAATAAGGAGCCCTGGGGCTCCATGCTCAGCTGTCCCACTGGAGGTAGAAGGGCTTACTACCCTAATGAGGACCGTACCTGAACTGAGCATCTGAGCTAAAGCCCAGCCCTGGAGTTGGGCAGTTAGTCTCCCAGAAGGCTCAGAGACTAACACAGGGTCCCTGTCTTAGCAGCAGCCCCCTCCTCTGGTAGTGCTGGCCCTCCACAGCAGTCAGTGAGTTGATTGCAGGGGTGTCCCTGTGTTCTTCAGCTGCTCAGATGGCAATCAGCTTCTTGTGCTTCTTGCCAATCAGCTGATAAGCAGAATTTCTTCTGTGACTTACTGAATCAGCTGTTCTGCATCAGCTACAGCTGGAGCTGCTAATACCATCCCCACCATCCTCTTCCTAAGCCTCAAGCAAATACTGCAGCTGAGTGCTGTGGCCATCACAGTTTACTTAATAACTTTTATATTTACCACATCTCTATAAAATTTGAGATTTTTACTCTCAGTACCCATGAGAGAGGGGACAATGCTGCCTTCCTCCTTTTACATACACAGAGGTCATGCTCAGAGGTATGAAGTAACTTGGTTGAGAACACATCAGCAATTTGCAGGAGAACTGGAAATGGAGCCTCCAGGTTCAGAGTGCCCTTATTGTAAATACAACTATGCCCGGCCTGTCTGAGTGACAAGTAGCTCATTAAGACAGAAGGATAAACCTAAACCCACTTTATTGTGTGAGACCCAAACTGGTCTTGTTTTTCCCAGAATCCATGTTCCACCACTCTCCTGGCTGGTCCCTGACTGGTCTCTGACTGGTCTGCACTCCCCTCCTGAAGCTCTGAGAGCCCAGTTACCTACGCTTACTGTGGTCCAGCATTTACTTCTGCTTCCTTCATACAATATGTGTGTGCTTCCTGCAGTAGATGCTGCCCTGTAGGTTCTGACTGTGCTGCCAAGGGTTTAAAGAGGGTACAAGTAAGCAGGCCTCTCTTTAAAAGTGCCTGTTAACTTCTATATTTTCTTAATTATTCAAAAAGCTCCAGACTGATAGGAGATCTCCTGGTGTCTCTTCCACATGTGTGCTTTCAGAAATGAAACCTGTGCATTGGAAAGACCTACCTGGAACAGACTGTTTGGTCCCTGCAGCCTGGCAGGACTCAGAGGAGCAACAGGACTGAGGCTGCTCCAGAAATGAATGCTAGACAGCAGCGGGCTTGGGGTCAGCAATAATCCATTTGGGGTCTGCAAAGACAAAAAAAAAAAAAACCACAAGCCACACCATGATGCATGCCTCCAGAGTTACAGCTCCATACAGTACTCACAGCCCCTGAAGTCTTACACTTCTCACCTACTGTCTCTTTTTCCCACTGAATACAGACATACAGCATGCCGAGTATACTGGCCAGCAGCAACTGCTCATACATCCCTGCATCCTGTCTCTGCAGTGGTCAGTCCTGGATACCTGCACATGTAATATTCCTTCATATGCAGACTGATTTAATGTCTATTGTGATTTGCTTAAGGAGTTACTGTTCATTTGAACCACGCTCATGTGACTGTATGAAATCCAGTGTCTGTAAACACAGCCTAGTCTCCTTCAGAATAATTTTTTACCTTCTGAAGGGCAGCAATTCCTTGAACTGACTGCAGCTTTTGAAGCATGAATGCAATTGCGTGGGGAGCCAAAAGAGCCACTGCCGGCCTTTGAAGTTTACTCCTCTGATGGTGCCTGTTCAAAACGGAAGAAGTTTCAAGACACTGGCAGTGCACAGGCTGACACAGAGAAGGCAGGTGTACGGGTTGGGTGCCCAGAGGTACGGTGGAGAGCACAGGTAATTATTTGAAAAGGACCAACAGAACTTGGGCAAGAACTAAGAATCCAAGGCTTTTCCCAACTCGGAGGTGGCTCCTTCCAGTGCCATGATGCACAAGGATTGCTGGGAATGCTCTCAGCACTTCTAAAGCACAATTAGAGGGGAGGCAGAGTTAAACCACATGCAAATCTCCATTCAAAGGAAGAAGCACATGAATTATTCTGTATCCAGAGTAACTTTTATCTTTCAAAAAAAATAACATGAAAGTGACGTGACAATTTTGAACAAAGTATTTGGCATAATGAGTTAATCTCACCAGTAATCTTGATGCCAATTATCAAAATAAGTCCCATTTAGCAAAGTACTTAATGGAATTTGAGTACACACCTAGCAAGCAGGTATGTGTACAGAGACCAGTGCCTCAGTGCTCTGCTGAACTGGGGCATCAGTTTGTCCAGAGTTTAACATATGTAAAGAGAAGACAGAAGATAAGGAGTATCTCCCCCTAGTAAGCAGCACGTCACGCATTCTGGTACCTGCTACCTTCCCACCAGGTCAGAAATATAAATTCTCACATATGGCAATTGCAACAAGGGGTCTCACTTAACAACTGCTTACACCACGGACTGTCACATCCCATTGCCAAGACACTGCAGTGAGCAGGCTCAGAAAGGCAGGTACCACAGGTCATCTGGATTTTTGAATATGACGGACGTATTATTTGTAAAGCAGAGCCAGAGGGATCAGCTGTGGTGTTTGAGGCTCTGTGCAAACGCACAGGAGTACAGACCTGCTCTGACGTGCTTGCACTGGAGTTCACAACAGGGTCAAACCATTAGTTTAACACCAGCAGAGGAGATGGGAGAGAGAGAAGGAACAGCAAACATTAAAGTCCGCCGAGTGATTCTGTCCCAAGATGTCTGAAAGCCTGTTTAATACAAAGAGCTTGGCTGCTCTTGAAGGGGATTATTTCTCCAAGGAATCTCAAAAGAAGTGGGGTTCATGGAGAAATGTGAAGGGAAAGGACACTGCCATCCCACTTGTGCCAAAGAAAGCGGACCAGAAACACCAAACCCTGTGAAGAAACCACAATTAATGTGTCCCAAGGAGTAATAAATGTGGTATTGCTGGGAAAGCAAAAGGTGTTCACCCAGCAGATCAGCAGGCACGGTGGTCACAGGAGAACCAGTGAGGTCAGGGTTTGGATATATTTGGATGACAACAAAAGGGGCCCAGAGTGGCAAGGAGAAAACTTCTGTCTTGATCTCCTCAAGTGACAGCTCTTGTCAAGATATCCGAGAAAAAAATACTTGACAAGTAGGCACTTGTGAATGGCTTCTTCACAAATACCCTCTTCCCAGGACCACGGTGCTTCCACGGGGCAGGAAAACAGCAGTACCGGTGAGAGCACCTTTCCCGCGCTGCACTACAAACTGGTGCTCCACAGGCAGGCGGCTAATGATGGGGATTTACAAGACTGACAAAGAGCACACCGAATTAGGTCAGGATAAATAATCAGAGATCCACTTACAGAACAGCCTAATAACCTTAAAACCAAAGATGTAAGCAGCAAGACCCAACAACATTCGACTAAGGACCCCATACTGTGCTAACTGTAGAAAGAACTCCAATGAGCTATGCCTTGGTTCTTTATTTTTGCTCTAAGAAGGTGCAGATATCCAGAACTGAAAATGCAGTTCCTGACAGTGTCTTTTGAAAATAATGAAGAAAACTTGGAGGTACTTATTCCTACCTAGATACAGCCAGAGCAAGTCTTCAGAGAGGAGACTGGAAACTGAGCTGTCCTCCATTCATCTCTGGAAGCATGTTAACATGCCTAACAACAGTGCAAAGCAAAAGCTCTGATGATCAGAGCTCTAATGTCTGCAAGTTCTGACAGAGCCAAGAGCCAGCCAAAGCAAGCCTCCAAATCTGTTAATATTTAATACAAAAAGAGCACAGGGCCTCCCAGGCTTGCTCTCAGTATCGCCATCAGCCAAGCATCAAAACCACTGGAGGAAATGTACGTGTAAACAACACCACAGCACAGGCTACCCTGAAATTACACACAGAAATTGATGTGTCACTTCATTTTCTGCCCTCATGCAGCTGTACATCTGGTATTAGATGTGGAACCCAGTGGGAAGTTCCTACTTAGAAAAGGTCATTATAACCTAAGCATAGGAACAGTTTAAATATTGCACAGAGACAATTATGTTGAACAATGATGCTCATGGCTCCTGACTTCTCTGACAAAGAAAGCGTGTAAGTACAATCTTTCTTGTCACTTCCAGCTGTCAGATAACGGACAAGTGCTGTCACACGTACATTACTTCCCAGGTCATTAGACATGTGCTGGAGCCTGGATGGTGCATGTGGATATAATACAGACCACGAACATGCTGGCAGCAGGCACTCTACTTTGTTCGTAAGGAAACAGCATGTTGTAAATGTTACAAATGCTAAAGTAGAGGCCTGAAGAAAAAGAGTGATTCAAAATTATATATCCACACTGGTCAAGGGAGAGCCAACAAAAATAACAAGCATAAGTAACATGTAAAAGAAGCAAGTACTGAACAAAATCTAAATATCTCTCTTTGAAGCTAACCAAACGGAAAGCTTACATTTCTCTACCAAAGTATGGCTCTGCATACACTGACGTCTTCAAACCCATTTTTCTGTTCTGAAATCAGTTGTGCATATCATGTGCCCTTTAATAGGGTTCCACCCGAGGGTATTCCTCATGACCAGCAGGTACAATGGAAAGTCATCCGAAATACCCTCTCAGGCAGCCGGACCTTCTCCAAACCTGCATCACTCCTGGAGCAGGAACCAGTTTCTGACATCCTGTTCTGCACCTGTCCCGTAGGAGTACATGTCTACCACTGGGATCTGATAAATCAGAGATTGTTTGAGATATGATGCATGCTCTTCCTAGGATAATGGGATGAACTGCAGATTTCCAGCCTAAATTATGGCTTTAGTTATTTTGCATTGTACTATTACAGTTATCTGAATACAGCTGTTATATAGTTTTCATTTTATATTCACTAGGTCAAGTATTTAGGATGCAGGGTGCTTCTTATCCACCCTAAAAACAGAAGGTTAAAAGAGGGAAAAAAAACTATGTTGCCGTCTAGCCAAAATTTTAAATAAATGGACTCAGGAACTACCCTAAACGGGTGCCACCTGCCTCTTCTGTGATAGGACAACCTGTAAAAAAAGATTTGTAATGGCATTAAGTTGGCTATCAATCATCACGGCCTTAGCTAGCCATCCTTCTAAAGGACGGCCACTCTCATCTACCTCCTCTTTGTCTTTCAGGGGCAGTAAGTACACCACTTTAGAGATGAATGAGAAAATAAATTTTTCAAAGAAATAATTACAAAATTAAGAAAGGAATCTCTGTTCCTACTGAGTTTGGGGGCAGCAATAGATTAAAGCAAGCTTATAATAACTCATTCTGTCATTGTGTCTGGTTGGCATCTGATACAATTTGTCAGATTTGCTCCCTGCGAGCAAAATACTGTGGCTACACCACAGTTGGAGGTTGTAAGAGCCTGTCAATGCACCTCAGTTTTGGTTTGCCACACTTCTGTTCTTCGTGCCAAACACAACTTCACTTAAAGCTTATATGATGTTAAAAATGACAGATAACGGCCCACAAAATCCTCTTTCTTTGCAACACAACCTCCTATCTCGGTGGCCTACAGGTCCGTCTGAATTGCAGTGGCTTTGCATAAACTTGCTCTGCAGCCAACTGAAAAGCTCAATGAGAACAAGTGCTGTGCTGGCTGAGGGCACTTGCCAGCACCCTCACCTCCGCCAGCCCTTTGTGCCGTGCAGGCACATGACACTGCCCGCCACCAGCTCACAGACCTCTAACATGTGGCAGCACTGCAGGCATCACTGCGCAAAACCTCTTCGAACAGGGAAGAGGTAAGGGGATTCTGGATACAATGTGACCCCTAGACAGCCCGAGGTAAATGAGTTTGTAACACATGCCTTTGTATTTATTTATTTACTGTTCAGTTTGTTTCATTCAATGCTGGTATTTGCATCAACTTTGATTTTAGGGCAGGTGAGGCGAAGAATGTTAGGGGGTGTTCCAATTGGGATAATTTTACTCTTGGATTTTTTTGTCTAATTTTGCAATGGTAGCATAAGACAAAACTCACAGATGAATACACCAGGTCATTATCTATGTGATTTTCCTCTTCTCCTCTGAACTGCTAGATTTTTTCCATAGACTTGCTTGAAAATGAGAACTCGCCATTGACATTACCACAAATACATGATTAAAAAGAACAAAATAACCTACTGGGTTCTTCAGTAGGTCTGTGCTGAAAGGAAGCTCTGGCAAGTATTCAGTGGATCTGCAAAACTTTGAAAATCAAAACTCTTTTTTTAAGAGCGTTGTCTTAGAAGCCAATTAATCTGCTCCACATTCAGAAACTAATGAAAAGGTCACACTGTTTAAATGGACACAACATCTAGCAGAGAAATCTAACCAAGCATCCCACAATGCACATGGTCAAGTCGTGACCTACAAAAAAAACTGTGGTTTTCTTCATGGCTTTTTCCTGCTTGTTTTGTAAACCTGGAGGCTGGTTTGAGCTGATAAGTGATTCGCTCTTGTTAACTAATGACTGCCCATCTCATTGCCCTTCCAGGCAGTCTGTGGACTGTGATGGCTTTTCCCACATTCACACAGGAACCCTAGGAGGGACCTACTTTCCACACTTCATTCAGACCACTGCTGCGTTTCCCTCTTCCTGACGTTTGGGGTTTTTTTTCCATCAAATGATGATAGACCCATAGAGCTAATGCTTTTGGCCACACGGAGGGAGAGCTGGTTAAAGCAAGGGTACAGGAGACAGGCAGCTCTTACCTGTGCAGTGAAGAAAGCTGGAGTCAGGGATCCCGATGGAAGCGCGGGGCTGTTGAGGGCAATGGAACCGATGTCGGTGCTGGAGAGAACCATAGGTGGGGCAGAGATTTCCAAGCCTTTGGGTTTTTTAGCCTTTGGGGGAAGAGATGGAGATTTTGCCTTGGAGCCTGAGGAGAGGTTCAGAGGCTGAAGGGAATCTGAGTCATGGCAACTGGACTCAAGGAAGAGGTTCCTGTGTTCTGCGGGGAGGGGTGAGGTGGGAGACAGAGATGGTGACCTAGAGCAAGATAACGACGGAGATGAAACACTGGCACTGTTGGGTAGCATTAAGGAAGATATTTTAGATGATACTGACGAGCTGAGAAAAGCAGAGGCAGCTGCTGTTTCGGAAGTGGAAGGCAACAACACCATGGGCCTCATAACTTGTTTGTCTGTTTTGTTTGTCACAAATCTTATAACAGTCCGAACTTCTTCGACTGGTGTGTTTCCTTCTGACTTCTCCTCCAGTTTTTCTGTTTTGATTGGCTTGTAAGGGTCTGGCTGGTTCTGCAGAGAGTTGATAGTGAAAGAGGAGTACAGGCCAGAGTGGATATATTCATTACGGCTTGTGCTTTTCAGTGCTGACAAGCTGTGCTTGTGCTGATCCCTGCTCTCAGAAGGCACCTTAGTGTCGCTGTCCTGCAGCAAAAGACTCTCTCTGCTGATTTCCACAGCATGTGGATCCATTTTTAAAATCTCAGGAAAGGAGACAAACTTGTACACAAATTTTTGTCCAATCACTTTCTTGATGATGTTCTGCAAATACAAAAGCAGATGCTAGAAAGATCAGCATTATGGAGGCACTGAGTAGAGCAAACATAAAGGGATTCACAAGGATAGGGGGGCACTGCTCCCTCCTCAAGCTGAGCAGGTCACTTCAGTGGGGCTCCTAATGCTGCTCATCCTTGGTTCATTCCCATACCTCTGCTCAGCCACGGAGGCCAACCCCTGTTCCTTGTGATATCTAACAAAATCACCATTACTAGGTGCTAAAGACCTACTTGCTGGCTGGTTTCCCCCCTGCTTCCTCGGATGTAGCTTGGAAATATTTTCTTTCCCCTAAAACCAATTTTGCCACCTTGCAGACTCAAGCCATGCCACCATTTGCATTTCACAATGAAGGCAAACTCCTTCATTTATGCCTCCCCAAAGTGACACCAACTACCACGAGTATGAAATACTCTTGAAATGTCTGCAAGGGACAAAACCACTGCAGCCTCCCTGCTCCAGTCATTTACCCTCTCCTCCTGCCTGCGTGCAGAAGGATTGACATGGGCTGATGGTTTTTGTGCTTCTTTCAACAGTCCTGAGCTACATCTGTGAAAAATGCAAACGCTTGCAGGGTTGGAAAAGTACTTGTGTCCTGCTGTATCTTCTGTGCTATCTCTAGGCTTGCATTAGGCTCAGGATGCTCACTGGTGTAGGCAGAAGGTTTTCATCAGCCTAAGTTGGCTACTGAAATTAATCCTTGAAAAAAACCCCAGACCTCTCAAAGGTTTATAGAGCCATTTATTTTTTTTCTTCATATTTGCCATAATAAAAGAAGTGTCCCCTTTACGGAAAAAACTGATTCACTTTTAAATGGAAATTCTTCACGAGGGTCCTGTTTGCAGTCCTAGCCCTCCTCTTGCAATCCTGGGTATGCTGCCTGTTCTAACACGATGCGCCGTATCCCCAAGGATGCAATGTGAGCTCCCCCACAGAGGCACTTTACAACACCAGGTGCTGGCCTGACCTAGGAAAATGACAGGAACACCCTAAGCCAAGTGCTCGGGAACACAAGCAATATTTCCTGAGATTTCCATAGTGATTTCTCTCTTCTTGAAGCCCCTGGTGGAGTTTGTCTGTAAGTTACCTCTAAAAAACCCTTTCCAAGAAGCTTCCCTTTAGTGCAGCACATGTCTGCAGATACTCTGCAAACAGACATTTGTTTGACTGTAAATATGGGAATGTAAATATTTACAATATTCCTAAAAATCTAATTTGTTTTTCATTCTACCACAGATTCTAAGACCAGTAGAGGAAACATTTGTTAAATTGACTGACAATGAAAAAAAAAAAAAAAAAAAAAAGGAAGAAAAAGGAATACAAACATCATCCCTATTTATGGACAGTTCCTAGTGCTGGGTGCTCGCAGTGCCTGCGCTACACCTTTTCTTGTCACAAAAGCAAGGCTGACTTTGGGAAAGAGGAGTCTGCACTTGGGTATCATCGGAACCTCTTCTGTCTTTCAGCTGAGCTACTCCACTCTGTAACATCTATCTGAATACCCTGGCATTTAATTCAGGCACCTTCTTGAATACAACATTAATCCTACAAAGAGCCCTGGGATGTAGCTTTGCTTCACAGGTCAGGAGCTGTGGCACAGATGGAGAAAGTTGTTTCCCAAATTGATAACAGGGATCTGTAGCAAGGAGAATAATTAAATGCAGCAAGCTCAGACTAAAGGCACAAAACTGTCCCCTTCCATGCTGAACTGTGCACATGTCTACCCACCTGGCAGATCCCGCAATGCCTATTTTTGCCCTCATAAGTCCAGGACATATAGTTAGCCCACAGGAGCTCAGTCTGCATGGGCTTTAATTACCATGGCTTTGGGCTTGGCTCAGATTTTTTTTTGGTGCAATTTAGGTGAAATGTTGGATGGATGCACTTTTTCTGCACTCTCAATATTACATTTTTCTTGAAAAAGGCAAAACCTCCAAACTACTCACATAGGAAAAGTAACACCCCAACTGGATTTTGGTTTTTTTTAATACATATTTTTTAATTTAAAATAATACCTCCCCTCTGCTCCTGGCAGCTTTGAGTTACTGTTACAGCAAGCACTGGCAACTGAGAACCCTACTTGGAAAATGTGACTCCCGGCAGAAAAAGATTACACGTATTTAAGGGTGGCATTTTTACACTGGTGCAGGCTTACAACAGAGGAACATTGCTATAAAAAGCAAACAAATGGACTGGTGATTTTACACTTCCTCTGTTATTATTAAATATATTTTAAGAAGGTCTCTCAAGTGAGGCTCTTCTGACTCCGTAGGCCTGCAGCAAAGGCCTGCTTAACAATGGCTGGAGATGAAAAGAATTCAAGAGCAGATCCCTCAAGCACTTCACAGGCTTCTCCTAAATGTGGAGCCTGAGGAAATCTCTACCAGCGTGTAAGAGAAAATAAGGATGCAAATTAATAAAGTGCTTCCGAAATGCCACTGACTTTTCTAAATTTATTTGACAAATAATTGAAGTGAAGGTAAAAAGCAGCTTATTTTTGCCATCACCTCAGTGATCTGTCAGAATCATTCTGAGCTGTGGACAGTGGTTCAAACCGCAGAAGACAGTGACACAGGGATCATGACAAGCAGAGGTTTTCCACCCTCAGTTCGAAAGGGCAAAGAAGGCTTCTCTATATTAACGGCTGCATTTGTAGGGAGGCTACACCGCTTGCTTGCTGGCAGAACAGTAAGTATATGTGCACATTTAGCCCTCTTTTTTTTTTTAATTGTTTTAATTTTCTAGGTAAATTCCCTCATTAGGAGGCTTGCAACAAGTGCTAGCAGCCTCTGGTGAGGGCTGCAGGGAGCTCCGGGACTGCACTGCCAGGGACGGTGACTGCTGGGCCAGTCAGTGCAGCTGCTGGGGAGAACTGGGCAACCCGGCCAGGAGCAGGGGCTCCAGTCCAAAAGCTTAAAAAAAAAAAATCTTATCAAGAGACATTTAGAAAGACATTTGTCAATGTCTAGCTAGCAATGCCCCTGTTCTGTTGGCTTCTTGACTGGTTTCATCACCTAAACACTTTACATTTCCGCTCCTCTGTCCCCGGTCTATAAAACAGCCATTACAGCAAACATGACCACCTCCCATTGCAAAGTGCTTTGAAAGCTGCTGATGCGAACTAGGTACAGCACTGCCTGATGTCTGCTCTAGCGCATCAGCTGTGTGAAGGAGCTCAGGCTTATTCACACCACATCAGTTCAGGCACTCACTTTATGAGGTCTCCAAAACCAGCCTTAGGCCAGTGCTCTGAATCACCAGCTGGTGGGATGGGTCTCTCCCCCTGCCTGTCCTTCTCCACAGACCAGCTGGCTGAGCTAGATGACAAAGACTCAGTGGCCTGGTTCCCTGTGTAGCTTAAACGAGGCTATAATGTGTTTGGGTTTGTTTTTGGTTTTTTTTGTGTCAATTATGCATATGCACTACTATTTTTGGAAGCCCTCCCAAAATACACAGGAGTTGTCTGCCCGTCTCAACAGCACATGACCTCTGGGTTTCTTTCCATTTTTTTCTTTCCCCCCAGAAGTTTTCCTATGCATTGGTGCAACTCAGACTTTGCTTCTTCTACCATGGGTTTGTGTTTTATTTTCATCAGCTCTGACTCCCTGTTTGAGCCACTTAGAGCTAAGTGTGAGTATACACCAGTGTGACACAAGGATCTTAGTGGCTTGCCTCAAACCTGTTAGCTAGCAAGTTTGCTGGCTGCAGGAGCCACTCGGAGACTGAGGTGGGAAATGGGACCCAGTTCCTAGTTGAACTTCAGACTAAAGAGGGGCCTCAGGGGCAGGAAGACCAGATTGGGACCGTTTTCCATCTCCCAGGAAGTGACCTATAATCAGGGTGCCCAAGATCTCAAAGTTTATGGCAGAAAAGGATGAACTTGTTCACAGGTATTAAACGTCCCTGCTTGGCAAAGAAGGAGAAGGAACAGATCTGTAGCTGCTGCACTGAACTACCATTTGGATGTGTTGCAAGTTCGCTGGCTCCAAGAGTACGGAGCAACACATGTGGGGACACTTAAGCTACGAATTCCTCACGGGACTCTATGAAGAGGACAAAGAGCTGCCTCCAGCTACTGGGAACCCTACCCAGAAAGGGGGCTGCTCACACTCCAATGTCTGAAGTACGTAAGCTGGCAGGAGGTACCTGTGGCTACATGGTTTGCTCCAAAAAATGGTGTGTGTCTCCACATCAGCATGTGCAGGCAGGCAGATTCTGTTAACACCATACTTTATGCACTTATGCTTATTATACTGTGTATGTGGAAGCTAGATTTTGTGAAATTTTTGATGGAGGCACAAGTGCTACTGGATCGTGCAACTGTACTGACCTTTGGAAGTGCAAGGCTCTCATTTAGCTGGATTTCAGTCTTTCCTCACCCAGCTCCATCTGGAAGGCAAAGCCCATTCCTCTGGCTGGCACCTTTGGCCAGGTTCACTACTCTGCTGCAGTTCACTGGGTGTCCCTTCCCTCTCACATCAAACATGAACTATTTGTCACTCCTTTCAGGGGAGTTGTTGGGTTTTCTCCTCTACCCACCACCTCCTGTTGAGTATCAAATTCTTTACTGCTGTCTTTCCATAAGGAGAACACTCAGTAACCACTTTTATGCCATTTCAGACAAGCACTTTCTTGACTTCCACACATCGCTCTTGAAAGAAGCTCCTTCCCGTTCTCTACAAAACTGTTTTCTAATGCTCCTTCAAGTATTTCTTTGTAACACTTCTTACCTGTACCACTACAAAATGTATAGCTGGTACTCTAGCACCATCACACTGCTATTGTTTCGTTGTAATATTCTCTTTCCCCTGAGGTAACTCAAGAGAAGACCTTCCCAAAACTAAAATAATAGTTTCCATTATCACTTAATATCCTGAAGTTCTGTAAGCAGACCAAGCAAGGGACCCTCTTCCCAATACAATTTTTCCACACTGCCACCCACACTTGAGCCTTAAAAACAGGAACTAGTAACCAGGCGACTGGGTCTGACCTGTTATGGGAGAAGAGGGAATGCCATGGGCACCTCCGAATCCTGAGGGCACCTGGGAAGCTCTGTCCCCTGCACTGCACCAAGCACAATGAATCCTGTATTATTTAGATACTATACATCATACTGCCAAACCATCTAAACAAGCAGGCAGCCATTAACTTAAACTAAAATGATTTATTCTGTCTTTAGAAGACAGACTGAATAGCACTCATTGAGTAAAGCCTGGGGCCACATACCGTTCAGAGTGGATGTAAAAATATTGAATAGCTGCTCATTGCAACAGTATGTGACTGTGTAATTAAAGATGCACCATAACTCATGCTAACGTTAAGATTACCCAGGGAACTGTGATTCATGCATTTCCTAACTTCTGAGGGCTTGGCATCCACAACTGTTACATCCTATTAATGTCGGTATCTGCATGGAATTTCCTGGATTCACTCTCCTTCCCTCAAGAAAAAAAACCTCATGAGGAAAACTCCCTAGCTTCCCTCTTGTGGTGCCATCTGGAAATATTCATATGGACCTTTAGTAGTCCTGAAACCTCCAGAGACTTCCAAAAGGTATCTGTCATTACAGCTATCAGAAAAACAAAGTAACTGTGCAGCTTCAACAAAAAGAAACCTACCAATCCTACTTACAAACGTATCTTAGTTCTACACACCAAGCTAAAGTGCTTTGCATGGGAACAGATGTGAAGGGTTTCCATGCCTAAAAGGATTACAAGAGTTTTCGACCAGCAGAAGTGTGTGACATGATGGACATGCTGCTCAAGCTGTAGGTAGAAAGAGCATGGGATGCCTTTCCTCAGTGCTATCTATCATCTGTTCGGCTGCTCTGTCGAGACAACAGGGGAAATGCATTAAATAGAAAGCGGGGAGGGGAATTCAGGTAACAAACAAAATGGGAAATGGAAAGTCTTCAGATTATCTACAAACTTTTAGCAACCAGAATCATGGTAGCAAATCACAATCAAGACATGACACACTCTACATTTCCTGGGGTGCTTTATATGTGAATTTAATATAAATCTAGCCATCAGCCTCACCAGCACATCATGCTTGCTTTCAAAGCCAGGCTAAGGAACTTGTCCTAATTGTGTTATTTTTCTCCAGTACTGGAATTAATTTACTTTTAAGTTCAGATGAATCAGATTATGAATTTTAACAAGGCAGTGTTCCCCCCAAGCAAAATGGCAGAGCTCATAAACCTCCATTTATCCAGTGATCAGTTTTTATTTCTCCACGGTGAATAATTTCAAAGACAAACCATGAAGCAGTAGCTCAGTTAGTGTCAGCTGTATGCAGTAGCAGCAGAGGGCAGCCCAAGAAAGGAAGGCCCATCCCATGTGCCACCATCATTTCTAAAAAATCACTGCCCTCTGGCTCAAACTCACATGCTGACAGATCATTTGGGTTATAGGTAGAGAGGTCCCTGTTGACAATTTCACAACCCAAATGAAGTCTTGTCCAGAGTTCTGCCTCTTGGCCTTTCCTGCCACCACTCGCCAGCTGGCAGCACAATGTATATCCCATTTGCCCCAGCATATCCAGTTGCCAACACATCCATCACTGCCAGCAGCAAGGGAGGGGACAAGGATCTCAGAAGTCTCCTTAAGTCTACCTCAGGGTCTAGACTGCTTTTGGCTTATCCCACAAATTGGTAAATGGTTCAAGGGAGAACAGTGTGAAAGTACAAGAGAGGCTCTTTCTCCCCACCAGCCCTTCCCCTTTTGTTTTGCAGAAGGGAAAGAAGAATGCCAAGGAGCCTTTCCTTCCCTCCTCAACTTCTTTCCTTTCTATGCTATGCAGCATCAACTGAACTGAAGGTAGAGGAAACGTTTAGGACTGAGCCCACTGCTAAGCACTCCCTGCCAGGCTACTAGGATTCATTACCTGCTATCTTATGCCAGTATCTCTCACACTCCAAAACCTTCATCAAGTTCCCCTGTCCCTCTGCACTCTCCTAATCATCTGCCATTCTCCACTGCCTAGGAACCAAGAGGACACAACACACCATACCCACACAGAGTGAGAAGCTCCCGCTGTTTTCTGCTAAAGCAGTTACTCCTTCAATTTCAATAGTAATAGCCATGGGTTTGGGGTTCAAACCCTGACCACAATGTTATGTGGGGAAGAAAGAGCTTATCCTTCTTTCCATCTAGGAGCTACAAGCTCCATTGGGCTGCAGCACTCCTGGAAAAATGGCCAAAATCCTTGTGCCACACCTAGATAAAATTTGCAGACAGAAGAGAACAAACAGTCCAAGAAAGCAGCTGTAAGGACAGCAAGCAATCGCCTCAGCCAGAGCTCTTGTGAAGAAACTGTCCAGCCACTCCTCTGTCAGATGCTGTGTAAGCAGAGACTAAATAGAAGACAAAGGTGTGTGTGTGTGCTGTAGGGGAACAACTGAAAACAGTACAAGGGTAACAAAAAAAAAAACAACAACAACAAAAAAAAAAGAGGTTAAGGGATAAAAGAAGAAAGGGAGCCTCAAATAAGGAACCATTATATTCCATTGATTTGAAGAGATCAGAGAGATCTCAAAGGACAAGTGCTACAAATATCTCACCCCTTGCTTTTAAGCAATGTCTGTTCAGTCACTAACTGTGTATTTGGGCTCTGCCTCTGCCTGCATATGCTGTTCGTTCACCAGCAGGAACTCTGTCTCCATTGATCCCAGTCAAGTTTATAATCAGAGGGGCTGGAGTCGTATAATGGAGCGAGCTTCCCCATGCTGAGCAAAAGCCTTTTTAGCACTTAGTGAAGGGGAATGCATCACACCAACTGCCTGCAACAGTCACTGC
The DNA here is from genome assembly GCF_000699245.1 of Pterocles gutturalis. Lineage (NCBI taxonomy): Eukaryota > Metazoa > Chordata > Aves > Pterocliformes > Pteroclidae > Pterocles > Pterocles gutturalis. The sequence continues at coordinate 12,601 of NW_010105396.1, read as the reverse complement.
ACTATCCTCTCTGAATCCTTTTGTGCCTTCTCAGTCAGGCACAAAAGGAAGATATTAAGTGGAAAAATCTGACTTCTAGTGGACAAAATACTAAAAACATTTCATTGAAGAACTCACAGCTCTAAATTTGAAACTAAAAAATTCTTACAGGAGAAGAAGAAATCCTTCCAAATTCCAATGTGAGCAATAGAAGTCTGATCATCAAATTGTGCAAATTTAATTTGCAGTCACCATGGGTTTTGGTTGCTGTGTTAGACTGGCTGCATAACACCCAGCCCCACTGTGCCCTTCAGGAAATAGTGCACTACAAATAATACATGACAACAGGACCCTGAGCTCAGTTCCGGGACAATATGTAGTTTACTCTGCCATGTGCAGGCAGCAAGCATGCCGTAACTGTGCCGAACACTGCCATTACTCATTGTATAATCTCATCTCACTGCCTTTTCTGAAAATCAAGATGAGAACAAACCACTCAGCATGGCTATGAGGTTTTCCTTTTTAATATACAAAATCTGTAATGGTCCTTTTTTTAATGTTAATCTTCAAGAACATAGGAAATAGTAAAACCTATTCATTCAGACATACTATAAACAACACCCACTTAAGTGGAACTAATTCTGAAAATAATTAATATTAATTAGTAAAAACAACATAATGTCAATTAAAAAAAAGGCTGGAGGAACAATTTGGAAACTCCTTGAATTTGCTGGAGCCTAAAATTGAGAAAGGTGAATATGCAAGACATTTTAGCACCTTCCTATTTGTGTTCCCCAATTTTTTCCTTCTAGTATCTTGACACATCTGAGAGATTTCCTTCAAATATCTTTCTGTTATAGCAATCTAATACATATCCTGGTTACTCCCTGCTCTTAATTTTGTATTCTCTGTTGTACTGTTGCCACCTTGCTTCATGCTGAAGAAGACGACCAAGGACTAAATGTCAAGATGAAGGACGGTTTCATGAGAGTGCCAGTGATCTTATGAACTCCCACTATACGACAGCAATTTTATTTTCAGAGGCACTAGCCACCAGTAACCTCTGTTGACCTCTTCTAGATTGTGGGCATGCTCATGATCTCTGAAAATCAGAAACAAATTGAGTGATGCAAATAATTCTAGATTACTATGTTCATCTGTTATTATTTCAGATTTCAGTTTTAAATAAAGAGGTTGAAAATGGAGCTCTCAACAGCCAATAGCTCTGCACTGAGTGTTTGCCTATGCTACCTGCCTGTAACCAGCTTCTTAGAGTGTTCAAATAACCACAGCTTGCCAGTTATAATGTTGCTACCGACACTGTGCTGAATCCTTGGGTCTTATTAGTTCTATCAAACCACAACAGATGTATCCATGAAAGAGGGGCAAAATTCAGTAGGTCTTGCAAGGGCAGAAAAATTTGATGAAGAAACCCCTACCAAAGCACGTGTTCTACTATTTTGACTTGAGATACCCAGAAGTTCCCAAGTAGGAGTCAATTTAACACTCTAAATACAGTTTTCACCTGAGATGAGCTCAGCATGAGACTACTAACTCGACAAACAGACCCAAACATATCCCTGCTCTGACACCCACCATCTGAGCAGCACTTTTCCCTCTGTTTGCTGCTCTTATTCTGCACTTTCATCCAGTAAGACATCACTTCAGTGGTCTCTGATATATATTGCTGTTAATTAAATGATAGCAACATATAATCTAGACTACAGTTCAAGCTAACACAGACTTTGGCCTAAAATGACAGTGGAAAATATCCAAACTCTTAAAGCATTAACAAAGGAATAGTTACAGTGAGTAAGTAATACTGCACTGTCCTAACTGTTGAAGTGTTTCAGGGTTGCATTTCCAGGTAATAAATTAGGACCCAATAAAATCGTAGAAAAAAATTACCAGAAAGCTCAGGCAAGACTAGCTAAAACACCAGCCAACAGGATCTATGCCCCAAAAGATGTGTCCCATGAAAACTGTGAAAACTCAACCCCACCCTCCATGCTGTATGTTTGTGTCTTTTCCTTGTTCTGGCATAGGTGACACCTGCCAGTAAAGCTGCCATTCTGCCTGCTGCATCGTGGTATCACTGCTTTCTACCACCTCCCTGCATTCCAGGACATCCTAATGCAGGCTGTAATAATCAAACAGTTCTTCGTTATCAACAGTTATTTTATTGTTGTGAAAAGCTACAGAAAATATTGGGTAGCCAAATGCATAAACACAGGAAAGTATCAGTAAGTGTAAACCTAGGTCAAAACCTCCCCTCCTCAGGAAATGGGATGTGCAGTGTTTTCCTGTGCACCTTTTAGCTGCCCTCTTACCTCCACCGTGATTGCCTTCAATACTGTTGTCTGTTGTAAAAACTAGTTAGAGGAACTTTTGAATAGCTTCCACATAGAGGTAAAATATTAAATGGTAGTGTTTCTATTTTCTTAGTCTGCATGAGAATAACAAAATTTACCTTGTCATAATAGTATCTGAGCGCTCGGCTCAGCTTGTCATAATTCATGTTAGTTTTGTTTTTTCTGAGTCCCCACAGCTTAGCCACTTCTTCTGCCTTGAGTAGCTTGAATTCGCCATCATTAGACGTCCAGCAAATCAGGTGCTCATGTTTCTGGTCTAGCAGCAACTGCAAAAGGAACTGCCACAGTGTGATTGCACTCTCCATACCTACAAGGGACAAAGGAGAGCAACAGTGTGAAAAACATTTGGGAGCAGGTGTTCTACTCAACAGTCATTTCAGCAACAAGCTCTGTGTAGGAGTCATCCTAAGTAATGGAGCAAAGGAGCTACTATATCTTTTACAAACATCCACAAGACCTACAAGCCTTGCACTCCCATTTCAGTATTTTTTTCACCGCTATCTTCCAAGGGGACACATAAAATAGACTAAGTATTTAGAAAAAGCATTGCCCACACAGTTCACATGGTACACGGTCATCTCCAGTCGGCATCTTCAATTCAACATATGCAACCACCCTTCAAAGGAATATATGGGGGTAGGAGGAGGATTTGATGTAACTATCCACTGAAATGAGCCAAAAACCTGCTGTTTACTGTCATGAGAAGTACACTGAACTCATTCTGATATGTCACTGTGAAGAAGAGGAGGAAAAGGGAGACCAGAGAAGTTGCCTTTGGTTAGAGGACCAGAAATCACACTCTTTTTCCCTCTCACCACACGCATCTGCCTTCCCAGCATCATATGGGCTTTGCATATTTTGTTTCTTCCAGGGCCTGAAATGGCTCTTGCTGCTTCTGTTTGCCAATTCAAATAGCCCAAAATATATTATCTACTTTGCAGAAATGCTGAAAGTTCAGTACACTTAAGCAAAGTAAGTGATGTTTACCCTGAACCTTTCTCTAACAGGGATCTTTCCTTTCATTATCATATGTACAACTGAGACCTAGGAATATTTTTAACAATGCCCAAGTCTCACTTCTAAGGTTGTTTGAATTTTTTTTTCTCTGCTAAAGGTTGTTTGAATATTTTTTTTTCTCTGTTAGCTGCCTGTGCTACTGAGCCCTCCCTAGAACAAACCGTTTTTTCAGGCACTGCAGTGGAAGGGCAAACTTAAGAATGACTGTTTTCCAACTCAGCACAGGCACACACACAGCTTAAAACTTGGAAACATTACCACTGAAAACAATTTATTGTTTTGGTGAAGAGGTAGCTAAAATTGACCTTTTAAACTGCAGCACTACAAAGTAAGCGTTTCCCCCACTTTCAACAACATTGCCAGCCTTAGCATGTTAACACTGTATCAAATCACTTCTTCTTGCCTTCTCCCGATACTTAATTTGGATGCGTTATGTCTAATTAACACAGATTTAAAGATGCTGGTATTACTGCATGAACTGACTATGGTGCTACTGGGGCTAATTGTTACTCGACTTACCTCTGTACATGTAGCAATGGATATTTTTGTCTTTAGCTAAACAAGCTGATGACTTTTAACTTCCTTGCTCATTCTGCTTCCTATACTACAGCTTGTGTCCCAACAGATTGCATGGCCAGTGTATGACAGGCTTCCTGCCTGAAGTTTCCCTTGGTGTCTTGACCACAAGAGGGCACAAGACTTCCAACTATCTACCACAGGGAACAGTAGAGCAGGCGGCTGCAGGAAGATGTGCCTCTTCAAGTCTGCCCCAGCACTAAGGAAATCATGCAATAAATTGCCCAAGCTTCACTAGTGTAAAAGCAAGTTAAAGATACTAGAGAATGTTGTAAATAGTTTTACAGAAAAGTAGAATTTGAAGCTTTTTTTGGTCCAAATAATTCCCAAGTACACTGGCCAAAAAAGGGTTTGCAGAATTAATGATGGTTTTATTATCCCTGCAAAAAGCCGTATTTCTCTAATTAACTGAGAATCCAGTCTGAACAAGGACAAAAACACCTGTCCCTGACACCCAGCTGTGTAACACAGTAACTACGTAGCACCTTCAAGAGACAGCAGAGACTCCCAGGATTGTTAGGTATCCTTGACACAGAACTTCCTGTATGGATGCTTCAGCACTTTCAAAAGTTTTGCATTTGCTTCATTGCATTTTTTATCACTTTATACAAATCCTTGTTCACACAGCATAAGGCAAGAAAAAAATGTACAGCTAGAATTCAACATACCTGAAAGTTATATATTCGCTTTACAGTTTTTAAAAGTTCCTTTCAACTACACCCTCTGTGCAAGTATTAATCTTTGATTATTTATCTATACCATCATACCCAATAAAGTATCCCTATTAATCTGGCATCATAAATATATAATTTTTCATTAATATTTATGATTTTTGCAACTTATTTCACTATACATGTGTACGTATATTTATATTTAAAGCCATATTGCTTTAAAATTATCTTAGTTTCTGTACCTCACATATTATACAGCTATACTTTGCATAATTTCAGCTTGTATCCTACAACTCTCCCAAACAAGAAATCACAAGAACTTTTTATGCTCTGGAAAATTAACCTCATAAATATCTTTCTTCAAAATTGTATTAAAATGCGTACAGGTGTCCCATGCTAGAAACACTTGTTGCCAGAACTTCAGCTGAGGAAATGGAAAGATGGAGTTATAGAAACACCAATACAATCTCCACCACCATGCCATTACCCAAAACAGTACAATACCTCAGACATGTAATTCTGTCATCAGACCTTAAATTACATCATCCTTCAGATTATCAGCAATCATGCCTCTTCTGAGAGTTTAGGTGGAACTGAACTCACAGTGAAGCTCATTTTGTCGCAGTCTCCTCCACCCCCTTTCACCTCTGCCCAGTAACACTCACAGGGTAACCTACAGCTAACATGGTGCTACACTTTCCATTATGAACTTGTTTTATGATGCTTATTGTTTGTAAAATGTAAACAGTTTTGTATTCCCTTTTATCTACTGAGTGTGGGCCTCACACAGCCGTAGGGCTAATGTCAAATGCATGAACAGTGCAAGCATGGGTGTGAACACCCTACAGGAGTACCTATTCCACACTATCTGTCCCGGTGACTGTACAGAGTGGTGACTTCCATCAGGTTATGTAAAAGGTTGCTGACACCTTTTTGAAAGTGATTCAGTTCTTGGTGATCAGTTCTTCAGCCAGCTGAGATATACACATAATCTCTGGGGGCACCTCAGGTGCTGGATCCCAGGCAGACGGCTGTAGTGGGATTAGATTTAGGCAGCTCCTCACCACCCTGCTGGCCTTACTGTCAACTCTCCAAGTGCGTAGCTCTGAACAGGCTTTATAAAGGAGCGGTGCACTTCAAAAATTCAGCATCGATGTGCTTAATGGGTACCTGCATAAATCTTCCACTGGATATGACCCAAGTCTGCCCAGACAGAAATGAGATTAAAACACCTCAGTGCTGCATTGTACTCAATGCCTCCATCTGCCACTGAGTCTCTGTATAAAGCTTCCCATATTGCTTGTATAGCAACTATATGTATATGATTCAAACATGAGGCAAATCATGCAAATTACATTTTCAGCTGATCATTAACTGTATGGTCCTTTTCTTCTAAGCACCCAACTTGTGGCATTCAGGTCTGATTTGCACTGAATAGTCAACAGCTGTAACTATGCTTAACAAAAGTTTTGTGCCCAGCATATATGGCGATGCACAATCTTAAATACCTTGTAATTCAGTAAACTGCTGTTAAACTTTGTGCCTCATTTCCATTCTCTAAAACATTACTTGAAGGGGATTAGTAAAAATCTAATATCCTGTAGTGACAGGATTTTTTAACTGATGCAAAATATTTCCTTACCAATCAGCTCAACAGAAGTATTAACCTGTCTTTCTCCATGGGCGTAATTTTGGAGATAGCATTAACTATCCTCTTGGGAGGACAACATGGCCCCACAGTGTACTAAGCCTTAACTTGTGCCTCACTGGAGTGGTGGAGCAAAATATTAACAACAGATACACTACAAGACATGTAACAAAAAAATGTGTTACCTGTATTAAAAGCTATTATAAACTATGATTGGGAAGAGACAGAAGTCTTCAGAAAACATTGTATTTAATTAACATATTTTCTAATCCCTTTAATTTTTACTGACTCAAAGGAAATTCAGTGTCTCTCCTTAATTTACCAGAAATGGGCCTTAGGATCTGGTCATGTCCTACAGAGCATATATTTCACGTTCCATTCAACTCTTTATTAACAGTCATAATAAATATTCCTGTTACTTCTGTACTCAGCACAGGATTTGAATGCTGGGCAATAAATAATACATGGAACCACATGCTGAATTACATGGATTAGAAGAAACACAGTTTTTTAAAAATCACTTATTTAGATAGTGACATCTATCTATGGTACAGAATGAGACAGACAACCTATGTAAGAAACATGTATTTTGTTTCACGGAAAGCCTCATCAAAATTCATGCAGACAAAACAATTAATTTTTTCATCCATTAACTTCAACATATGTGGTTTTGCCATCTTACCATTTTCTAAATATTTATATAAAGCACTTGACAGTAAAAGACATTTTCTAAGCCATGAAACAAAATTTGATAGACTGATAGACCTAAATAGCCTAGTAATTTTACTTTGTGATCAGTTCCACTACCAGTGATGCAAATATTCACTAGCAGAGCTCAGAAGGAATTATACTTGGAAATGCAGTGTTAGATGGCAAAAGGATATTTCAGGACTGAGTTTTCTGAAAGTCTGTTTCTCAGGCAGCTGTGACAGGCAACCACACTAACACCCTCTGCATTACCAATTTACATTCTTGCAAATCTGGCCGTCTGTACAAAACCTACCAACTGCATGATCAACGTGACACAATGCGACCTCCACACATCAAATTTTAAGTTCAGGACTGATGTGGGAAGGAGGCAACTCAGAATATCTGTGCTGATAATAGTGCCTCTATTCATTTAAAACAAATTAAGGGCCTAACGGAAATGCCTAAACTTGGAGCAGCAGCAAAGTCAACACCATAAGCTCTCCCTGAAGAGAAGAATAAAAACAGACAGAGATATCCACAGGGCAAAGCATCCCATCTAAGAGCTGATTTTCGTGTAAAAGAGGAGCCCAAATTCCTCACCTGGGTGAAGGGCCCAAATACCAAAGAATGGCTCTCCCCTCAGCCTATGGAGGTTGATTCCTATCAGCACCAGCAAGCATTATGAAACAATTACGCAAGTTGCTCTAGAAATGGTTAAGACTTATGAATACACATGCTGATGGGCTGCATTACCATCTTTTCTGACAAGACAATACAGACAAAATTCAGTACAACAAAATGTCAGTAAAGTGGCATTGGGGACAAAAAAAAGACATTAACCTGCTGGGCAAAATAAAACAAATAAGCAAGTCATAGTAAATCCAAGCAGAAGAAAATCAGGAGGCTCAGGGACAAAGCTAGCTAAATAAAAAGTTAGTATCAGAAAGTTTTATTATGTGAACCGTGAGATAAGTAGAACACTCTTTGAAGCATTAAGTTTTGTCAGGCTTTTAATGTAGGAAAAGCTAGAAGAAAAAGGCAGAAAGCTGGAAAGCAGCTCTGCAGTGTTCAGGACCTCTGCCCAAGTCCTCAGCTTCAGTACAACTATGTTACAGCTGTGTGCTCATCCTCCGTTCTCCCAGAGACGCCAGGTTTCCCACCTGGATTCTTTCTCCCCGCTCTGTTACTCCCCCACAGCTTTTCAAAAATAAGGAGATATACTGATGATCCTGGACAATCAATATGAACAAGTTCTGAAGGCTAAAATTAAGGATCCCTTCAGGCACTAGGATCAAAACTAGCCCCTTGTTACTTTAGAGGGTCCACAGAGGAACATCTGGGACAACGAGCTATAAACCAAGTCGTGGGACTTGGGGCAGAGAAGGGACAGCTGAGTGGGAGAGACTGGCTGGAGAGCCCAGAGGCTGAAAAAATCAGCTGGAGATCAATCAAATCAGGAAGACATAAAAGGTGTTACCCACCATTTTGCACTGTAGGTAGTCAGAGAGAGATGGTGACCAGACATGTACATGAAAAGAACTAAGAGGCAGAGTCACGGCAGGGAAATTAATTTCCCTTCATGTATGAAGAAACTGCTGATTCCTCCTGTAGACAAAGCAGCTCCAAAAGATTCAGCTCCTTTCCATATGCCCCACCACGGCAGGCACACACCTCCACTTTCATTTCCCTTACCGGCAAGTGTGTGCTTTTGCACGCACACAGCATTTCTCTCGAACAGATGTCTTTTTTTTTTCCCCCCCCTTTTCGACTACTCTGGAAAACGTGTGTATATTTTTTGTACGTCCATTTACTGCTTTTGTATCCTAATTCTGGCCAACAGCACGTTTCTCTGAGCAGCCTGACGTGGGGCATTGTTAGCTTCTCATTCACATTAGCATTCGGCTTCCTTTATTTCTGCAGGTTGCAGCCAGGAAACTGGAAAATGGGCCACAGGAAACCTGGCCTCCTACATCTGTCCCAGTTTGTAACAGCAGCTCTGGTTTTATTTTTCTAAGTGTCTCAGGTTCATTTTAACCCTTGAGATGACTGCTGCAATAACAGATGAAAGAACATGACTGTTTTATCATTACAGTTTTTAACCACTGTTTCTCAATGCTAGAAATTGAGATTTTGCTAAACCATGTTCATTTTAAAGCACAATAACACTTGGAAAAGAAACAGTTATGCAAGTTCCAAACAGCTTTTGTTGGAAATGACCAAAACGATTCCATTCCCTAATGACAAATATCAAAGACTAAATTTAGAGAAAAATACAGAATAAGGCAGTCTCTAGCTGTTTCAGTTATACGCATTTTTAACATAGTTCTAAAGTGAACATCTATATGGGAAGTTGAACAGCTTACAAATCCTCTAGGCTAATTTTTCTCTTTTACTTTTTAGTTTCTTAAAAAAATTGAAGCACACTTGTTTTTTATTTGATTACAGAAGCAAAAGGGTGCTGATCAAGAAAATACACTTTTCTAGAATAATCAAAAAAATCTGTCAGCCGTAAAATTTTCCACTGAAAATTCATCTGCCTAACAATGAGTATATCATGAGAGGTTAAAGACAACTGCCAAATCTGCTGAAATGTTTGCTCAGAAACATTTGAAAGAACAAGGCAAAAGTCTGAGTCAGTCCTCACACTTTATTTCTCAACAGAGATGCTTCAAGGGTGATAAATAGGATGTGGTTGGTGAAAAGTTAGTGACTCTGCCAGAAAGGAGGAAAAACAAATATCAACTTGTTTACTCAGAAAGTTCTCAAGTAGTCATCAAAGGAGATCTTACCACTAATTTAATTGGTCTTGAAAAAATTAGCTTGCAACTAAGTGTGTAAATATACCTGTTTTAACTGGATGCAGAACTTTCTCTGTTAAAGGTAATAAATCAAACTAATGGTGCAATCCATACCCAGGGCACTTTAGGGAACTGTGTGTATGATACAGAATGCTGGTAATTTTTCCACATCCAGCAACCAGGACATTTCCTGCCAGAGCATCCTCTGAGTTCTTCCATTGTGTTGAAACTGCAAAAAATTTCTAAATCAGGACTTCCTCCTATTATATTTCAGAGGCGTCTTTCTGGGAAATGCAGATTCAAGTGAAAAAAAAAATAGGAATTCCTGCAGCACCACCCAGTGGAAACATTAGAAAAAGTTACAGCTTGCCCCAGCACACAAGTTCCGATTTGCTGCAAAACTACAGTAAAATTGACACACAAACCCAGACTGGTTTAAGGATGTGCCAGAAAAGCACAGAGGGTTTTGCCGGTCGATGTACTTAACAGAGTCACATGAGGTATGCCTACTCTGCCGCTCCTGCATAATAGTCTGCTCTTAAGTTTATATTCTAATTTAAAAGATTATTTACAGTAATAATTTAAAATATTTATTTCTCAAGCAAGCATACCCACTGTTATGGCCCAGCACATTTTAAAAAATAAACAGACTCCTGTGGTTAAGAGCAATACAAAGAGACAGCACCAAGATCTAGCAAAATATACATGATAACCCTAAGTTCCACTGCAGAAAAGAAAGCACTCACACACATGTCCAGTAATGCTTCCCATAGGTGTATTTGGTAATACAATATTTGCAGTTTTTAATTTTTTTTAACTAAATAAAAGAAGGGCTGAGGCAGTTATCCAAAGGAAGTAAGTTCTGCAATGTCCAAATTAATACAACAAAGGACTGGTTGCCTGCCAAGCAGAGGTGTGATGACACTGCCTCTAAAACACGAGTGTTTTCAGATTGTCTGTAAGGATGCAGTTCAAGAAACAGTTTTAATCCCACTAGAGTAAAAGCACTTTGCAGGAGGGAATATGGCTAGTTGTCTCCCTGTGAAAGGCTTAAAAAAATAACCTGCTCAAGTAATTCTAAAGCTAGCTGTAAACAGAAACTACATAAATCCATAATGGCTCCAACCATTCACCTTGGGACAGATGTAAAATGAATGCAGACTCCTCACACTGCTTTCTGTCTGCTCATGTGGTGCACATCTGCGGCATGCTGGCAATACGCTACACTCCAATCCGAGGGACTTGTGCTTTCAAAGCCAGCCCTATATGTTTATTTTCTCCATATGACTTTCTCTTACATTTTTGTTGGCATCAGTAGGACACAGATCACGATCATTTGACCATCCTATATAAAATTTCTGATAGTCCCTTTGATAAATTCAGAGAAAATATGCATGAAAACAAAAAAGTAGCTAAAGAAGGCAGAGGATACAGTCTTCAGGAACAGTGGCTATTTTGAAAGTTTAATTGACATATCAAGCAATTATTATTTGCAAATGTAAATGCTTTTTCCTTATCTGTACTCCCTTCTTAAACTGAAATGTTAAAATTTCCAATCTTGTGACGGCACACCAAATGCTTTGTAACTTATGCTGGTGGCTCTAATATTTTAAATGGTATATTAAGTGTCAACTGTCTCAAATGTTGCTTTTAATACATTTCATATTCAGATTTTTAAACTAATCTTCCCCTCTCAACTGATTTTTCCTAGACTAGAAACTTAAATAAAAAGCAGGTCTTTTTAATACCCGGAGCAGAGAGGAACCTGGCCAAAAAGACAGGAAATGCAGTCCTGGGAGTTCTGTTCAGGCAAACTGAAGTGGCTGGCAACTTCCACAAGACCTGAAGCACAGCAAGATGATTGCAGCTTACACTGCAAGTCAGAGCTCACCTTCCTATGTACACTGAATTTTCAGAATTTGTTGGATTAGCAAAATGAGCCATTAAACTATTAAATAACATACAGGCTTACCTGGATATTCTCATGTTGCAAGGAGAGTCAGCATTATACTGAAAATGGTGTAATACAATTCAGCACATGGTAACCTACATACATGAGACATTTTACCTAGACAATTCCTTCCCAAAACGTTAGTGCTACTGCAACAGTTCTTGGAGCATGAACAAAGATTAAGTTCCTTAGTCATAAAAAATGAGCAACTAAGCACCAGTCAAGGTCCATATTTTTCACTTTAAATTGTATTATTTCTGTGTGCAATGGCCTCATAGTAAAAACCTAAATTAAGAATCACTCTTATACGTAAAAAAAATCTCAAAAATTTGCTATTCTCTTCCTTTCTCTGTGCTAATCAAAGTTCTGATATGCATGTTTATCATGCGCTAAGCTAAACTGAAACCAAAGTAAAAGACTCTTATTTTAGGACATTATTCACTTCTCTACTACACCAACAAGAACCTGAAGCTCACACCTACACATTTCCCCTAACATTTCTCATTAAACACTGGAATACCCAACAGAATGTATCATAAAATACATGAGATTTCATCCAACAGAAGATCTGGTTGTTACTCTCCTGTACTGTCTGTGTCCTGTGTACTTGAACTAATTCCCAGGGCTGCTGCAAAGCATGAAGGAGACACAAACAGGACACTACTTCAATGATTACAGCAAACTTTGCTGTATACAAAGTGCCTGGATTGTCTATGCTTAGAAGTGACATCAATACACCCACTGGTTTGTCAGTATTTCTGCTGTTCAGGATACATAACAGCCAATATTTTGATTTGTATGCTGAATCCTGGATGAGATTTCCCTCTATCTCCTCTCCTCAACTTGGATGAGACTGCACAGTCAGTTTATTTATTTATTTATTTTATTTATTTTATTTA
>NW_010105395.1:663-1260 GCF_000699245.1 Pterocles gutturalis | reverse complement strand
CAGCGGTCGCCTACCGCAGGTGGGTCCTCTTGTGCCGGGTGAAGGCATAGCTGTGCTTGAACCTCTTTCCGCACTTGCTGCACTTGTAGGGCTTCTCTGCGGTGTGGGTGCGCTGGTGGCGGACCATGACCGAGCTGTCGTTGAACCTCTTCCCGCAGTGGCCACACTGGAAGGGCTTCTCCCCAGTGTGGGTGCGCTGGTGGGTGAGAAGGGCCGAGCTCTGGCTGAAGGTCTTGCCGCAGTTACCGCACTGGTAGCGCTTCTCCTGGGTGCGGGTGCATTTTTTTTGCGGCCGAAGCTCCTCCCGCAGTGGCTGCAGTGGAAGGGCTTCTCCCCGGTGTGGACGTGCTGGTGGGCGAGGAGCGCTGTGCTGTTGACGAAGCTCGTCCCACAGTCGCTGCACTGGAAAGGCTTCTCCCCACTGTGGGTCTGCTGGTGGCGGCTCAGCCCCGAGCTGTAGGTGAAGCTCCTCCCGCAGTCTCTGCACTTGTAGGGCTTCTCCCCGGTGTGGGAGCGCTGGTGGGTGAGAAGGGCCGAGCTGTTGCGGAAGCTCTTGCTGCAGTTGCCGCACTGGTAGGGCTTCTCCCCCGGGGGGGA
>NW_010105395.1:263-582 GCF_000699245.1 Pterocles gutturalis | reverse complement strand
GGCAGATCAACCCCGAGTTGTAGCTGAAGCTCTTCCCGCAGACGTCGCACTTGTAGGGCTTCTCCCCGGTGTGGATGCGCTGGTGGATGGTCAGGGCCGAGCCGTGGCTGAAGCTCTTCCCGCACTCCCCGCACTCGTAGGGCTTCTCCCCGGTGTGGGTGCGCAGGTGCAGGAGCAGTTTGGATTTGGAGGCAAAGCCCTTCCCGCAGTCGCTGCACTCGTAGGGCCGCTCGCCCAGGTGAATCCTCTGGTGCTGGTCGAGCTCGTAGGGGCCCTTGAAGCTCTTTCCGCACTGGGGGCAGGCGTAAGGCCGCTCGTC
>NW_010105395.1:0-237 GCF_000699245.1 Pterocles gutturalis | reverse complement strand
CAACGCCGAGCTGTTCCGGAAGCTCTTCGCGCAGAGGCCGCACTTGTAGGGCTTCTCCCCGGTGTGGGAGCGCTGGTGGACAACAAGGGCTGATTTGATGGTGAAGCTCTTGCCGCACTGGCCGCACGGGTACGGCTTCTCGCCGGTGTGCGTGCGCAGGTGGCAGGTCAGCGCCGAGCTGTCCTTGAAGCTCTTCGAACACTCGCTACACTGGTACGGCTTCTCCCCGGTGTGGAT
>NW_010105394.1:0-234 GCF_000699245.1 Pterocles gutturalis | reverse complement strand
ATGGTGGCTGTCCCCCAGGACCGCTGCCTCCGCCGTGGCCAGGTCACCCTGGTGCAGAGCCGTACGGTCCTTGGGTCCCGTGTCGGACGCTCCAGTGTTCGTAGGGCTCCGGAGGAGCAGGCGGCTCAGGCGGTGGCTGAGCCCCGGCGCTGCTGGTAATACCAGGAGCTGTGGCCGTTGAGCTCTGGTGATGCCAGTAATACCGGGAGCTGCTGCCAGTGAGCTCTGGTGATG
>NW_010105393.1:0-22196 GCF_000699245.1 Pterocles gutturalis | reverse complement strand
AGACAATACTTTTTGATGTGCTGGGTGACCCTGGGGTTTTTGTGTGTGTTTTATATTTTTTTTTCCTTGTTTTTGTCTCGTTTTCACGTAATAACAGCGTTGGGCCCTTTTTAATTGCATAGTTGTAATTTTAAGAATCTGTCTCTTGCCCCAACCTGAGAAATACTCGATTTTTTTAAATTTTTTTTTAATTCGGTCGGTGTTTAATAACTTTGTTCTGAGCAGAGATTTTATTAGAGAGATCATGAGTAAGGAATTTCCTTTATTAAAAGCGAGGGAGGTGGGGTAAGGGGGTAGAATTAATCTTACAATGTTTTAATGCTGCTTGAAGTGATTTGGTGGGTGATCAATCGACCCTCTTCCTGCTGCCTCTCCCCAGGTTTTCAGGAAAACACAAGGTTTCGCCTTAAAAGTTCTGCTAGGCCACAGGGCTCTGGAACAATGGCCGAGCTTTCCTTTCCAGCCTAACTTTCAGACAAAACCCACCCGACCCAAACTCTCTTCTAGTTCACGATTGAACTTTTGGAAACATGCATCTTGTGCTTGACTGGATTTTTTTAATGGTGCGTGTTATTTTTAGAGGAACGGCGAATAAGAGCGGCAAAGCTCTGAAGGCAGAGCTGTGCTCTGTGGGGATTAACGCCGCCTTGTTCAGCGTCCTCGCCACTTGTGCTGAAAATTCGCTTGGGGATGTCTCCGAAGTTTTTGTTGCTTGTGTGGTGTCTCATAATCTAAAGTATTTTGCTTCTAATGATAACGCAGAGCGGTTTATTTACATGGTGTGTTTTTTATTAAGGGAAAAGGAAAATTGTCTGCTTTGAGTGCTTTGTAGCAGTGTAGAAGCCTTTGTAAATACGTAATTCTTCCTGGCAAATGGTTTACCTGGGAAAAGTTGATTTGTTTATTTTTTACAAAGAGTTTGGGAATGAAAAGGGTCCCAGTAGCCATTAGCAGCGGCGAGGCTTGCAGCTGCCAGTTCGCTTATGAATGCGTGTTGTGTAGGTGACTTCACATATTTCTGATGCTCTGTGTGCTTTGAATGACAGGATTCAGCTGTCCGCTGCATTGAACACGGCATTTCTATAAAAACACGGCTTGGAACTAAACTTGAACTACCCAGAATGCTCTTTTCCCCTTTGCTCCCTTTCAAAATGTCGCCTTTGCCAAGTTTTTTCTCTCGTGTTTGGAGCTGTCTCGTCTGTATTAGACGAAAGAGGAAGCGTCTGGGAGCAGGAGGCGCTTGTGCAGATCTTCACAGTGCCTGGACTGAGATTTTCTAGAGGCTCAAACCCCCCTTAATTTTATAGTAACACAGTCATTAATGATCTACATGCAAATTAAACCAGAGAAATGAATTTGTGCTGGTGAACAGAGGGACCTTGCAACCTTTTGAGGGAGGAAAGAAAGGTTGTGGCTTCATGGACTTCCACTCGCAACTTCCTACGTTGTGGTATTTCCACTGGAAACAGGGTTTGCCACAGTACAGAAATACTTGAAAGTTTTTGTGGATTCATAGTATCTCCTTTATATATTTTTTTTAAAGACCGCCCTGAGATAACTTGTAACCTCTTAGGGGCTGCTCAGATTTCATTGTTTGCAATGAATATATACCCTAACTCGGTGATGTGTGAATTTCTTATCAGTACTTAAGTAATTATTGTTATTGTGTGGAGGAGCTTTGTTGCTTCATTTCATGTTACTGAAGGATTTTTTTCATAATGTTTATTAACAAAAAGCTAAAGGAAAAATGCCATTAAATCATAGTATTGTATTAAAACTGGGCGAAGGCAGTAATGCCAGGTGTTGTCACGGAGTTTTATGAAGTATTAGAGGAAGGCAGTGATTTCCAGACTTTTTGAAAGGCAGAGGAGTTCTGTCGATTGTTACTGGTATTTAAGTTATGGAGGTCTTTGAACACATAAAAGCCTTGCAGAGTTGATTGTTTGTGTGGCCATGGAGGCTGTGTGTGTGTGTCAACAAATGCATGGTGTAGGTGAAACTAAAAAAAAATCATATCTCTGCAGTTCTTACAGTCATTTTTTTCTGAATAATAATTAGTGGGACAAACTTGAGGAAGTTTGATCAAAGATAAGATTTGGATTTTTTTTGTGTGTCAACTTTCTTCACTTCTAGAAAATTGTTCTTGGAAGTTGCTTGTAGTAGTTGACTGTTGTTCAAAACTACTGTGATGAGCAGAGAGGAAACAGAGCTGCTTCTGAGGCCATCAGAGCTGCTGTCAGGATCAGGGCCAAGGTTTGCAGCCACCAAGGTACAAGAGTACAAGCGTTCTCCTGCTGGTTTGCAGCTGGGGTGGGAGTCTGTAAGGGCTGAACTCTTTTCTCCTCACCCCCAGTTTCATCCTTATGACTCTCTGTGGTATTAGTGGGGTTGCGTTTAGGTAACTGAAGTAATAAACTAGCAAGCTTTTAAAAAATTGATAATAATTCTGCCTATACCATGCCTTTAAAAACAAATTCGATTTTTGTTCTGCATTGACTGAGCATTACATAATGGGGGAAAACACTTTTCTCTTCACACATGTAATATCTTTATTGCTCTCAGGATGGCCTGATAATGTTGTATTAAAATAACAAACAAACTTGTGTGGTTTTGTGATACTATCAAAATATTTGGGGAGATAGGAAATTAGTGAGTTGCTGTCAGCCTAGTCTGTCAGTTGTCCTCCTGCCTGCGGATGATTTGGGTGTACACAAAGCATTTGGGGTATTTTCAGTGTTGGACGGTTTCTACCAGCTTTCCCCTGGTGCCATCGATAGTGGGATAAGCGCTGCTGGCTGCTCCAGCTCTGGAAGGTTCCACCAAGATCCCGGGCACTGGGAGGTTAGCTGCTCTTTCTCCAGGGAATCTCGTACAAAACATGCCAGTGTGTTTTACCATCTCATGACTGCGGGAGGTTAGCTGCTCTTTCTCCAGGGAATTTCGTACAAAACATGCCGGTGTGTTTTACCATCTCATGACTGAAGCTGGCTTCTGAGTGTTGAGGAAGAGAGAACATTGTGTTTGGGACTTAATGAACTGTATAAGCAGAAATCCAGTATTTTAAGTTTGCATTTAAAAAACAAAAACCAAACTGTTGCCTTGATGTTTTGCATGACTGAGTGAACACATTGTGATACAGTGGGACTCCCGTATTGATTGAAGATCTGCCTTGTTATTTGTCAGGTGTAAACAAGCAGGGCAGGCACTGATGGCATAATTTGCGTTCCACCGCGTTTTTTGGAGGCTTTTTTCTAGCAATCATCTGTGGCGGCACTCTGGTCGGTGTATTGTCCATTGCATAGATTGGTGTTCTGATTTCAGTGTAATGGGCACCTTACGTGAATCTTGCACGTACTGATAACAGTTTGCAGCACAAAATGTGGGATTTTTGGCTAGCGTGCATTTTTAGATGATATTTTGGTTGCTAGGTTAATGGAGCAAATAACTGTGTTAAAAGGAGTCAGACTTGGCATTGTGATGTTTCCCTGCCAGTCCCAAGATGGGTGTGTTTTTTAACATGCAAAGCTGAAGCTGTAAGGATTTCATGTTTTCTTTTCCTTCTCTCTTTCTGCCATCTCTCCCCCTTTCCCTCACCCCCCACCCCGTAGGTGTTGGTGGAATGAGCGTTGCGTGTGTTTTGAAGAGAAAAGCAGTACTCTGGCAGGACTCGTTCAGCCCCCACCTGAAACAGCACGCTCAAGATACAGCTAATCCCAACATGCCTGTTGTATTGACATCTGGAACAGGGTCCCAGGCTCAGCCACAGCCAGCTGCAAATCAAGCGCTTGCAGCCGGGACACACTCCAGTCCTGTTCCTGGATCCATAGGAGTTGCAGGCCGCTCCCAGGACGACGCTATGGTGGATTACTTCTTCCAGAGGCAGCATGGTGAGCAGCTTGGGGGAGGAGGAAGTGGTGGAGGCGGCTATAATAACAGCAAACATCGCTGGCCTACTGGGGATAACATTCATGCAGAACATCAGGTAAAAAAACCACAAAAGTTCAATGTTTCCAAACTCAACACGTGAATGCATCGGGTTTATGATAGATGCTTTTAATGACACTTTTTTTTAAAGCTTAAGTTGGTTATTGTGTGGTTGGAATGGCAACAGTTGTACTTTTTGTTTTCTCTTTTCAGGATTGCCGTGCCTTGGTAGCTATAAGCTGAAACATTTCTGCTCTTGAGGGTGTTGAAATCCCAGTCCACTCTCTGTGACAGTCAAATGCGTGTTTGCAAAAATTATCACTCCCTTTATTGATTGATTTTTTTTTTTTTTTTCTTTTTGGATGTGTGAACCAGTGCAGCAGTGACTGCTGCTGCTTTTCAGATCTGTTGCTGTAGTTAAATAATTCTTATGTAATGGTATTACAAAACTGCCAATGCATGTAGGTTGAGCTGTTACCATTCCCAATATTGAAAAACACACTTTGGAAGTTGCTGGTAATGTGTTTTCCTGGGTTTCTTTGCTTGTTGGTTTTGGGGTTTTGGGTTTGGGGTTTTCTGGTTATGATTGGGAGGGGAAGGTGCTGTTAATGTGCTTAGCTGAACTGAGAAGAGAACAGCCTTAAGGATATGAAACAATGCTTTTAGAAACACAGGTAACTTCTTACTGTGACTTAATGCTTCTAAAGGGGTAGTGGGCCACACCGTGTGTCGGTAGTAGTGTTTACTAGGAGGCTTTTCGGTAGTTGCATTGTCAGATGTGCTGTGAGTTAAATGAGTGCATGACTCACTCCAGCTTTCTGTCTGTGACCTGTAAGTAACGCATCAAAGAAAGAGATCTGCTTCCTCTGCTAAGGGAGCAGAACTTAAGCGTAAGCACATTTTAAAAACGAATGATTCCCACAAATATTGTCAGAGCAGCAGACACAAAGCTTTCGCAACATTTATTAATATCTCCTGCCTCTAGTTTTTCAAATAAAAGCCAAGAAGCCCTTGTTCCTCTGCTGTGCCTCCCAGGGGATGTGTTGCCATTTGGATCAGTTAAAAGCAAACATTGCAGTGAATTTTGCACCCTCACTGAAGTCAGTGTGTAGATCAACAAAGAAGTAAACCCAAGTGCCCTGTTAACTTCTCCTGGAAGAAAAAAAATCACATAAAATACTGCAATGTGAGCTAAGCAGCTAGAAGAATGTTGTAGTTATTCCCTTCTGTGGAAAGATGGTATTTAGTTATCACTTTAAAGGAAAGAACTGCATTGAAATGAGATGTAATTTTTCTGTTAACTATCCAAGTTTTCAGTCACTAAATGTACAACTTGTTTCAAGAGACATCAGTGGAAGAGATCTTAATGCGCTTTGAGTTGTGTAAGAAACAGTAAACAAAAATTTCTTGCTGAAAGGCTGCAACTTTTAGGTTTTTCAAGTAAAAGCTGTCACGCAGTCTGGTGTGGGGATGTTTAGGCAGGAACTGCTATTGTTTGGACATTTTGTGGAAAGATGGCCTCATGAATTAAAATGGATGTCATAAAATTCTTCATATTTTTTTCTTCCAGCTCATAATTTTATCTTAGTTTCTCTGAAAATCCCTAAAACCAAAGACAGCAAAACTCTCTGGAGATGAGGGGGGTGGGAGGGTGGGGACAGGACATCCAAACCTTGCAGTCATTGAACATTGCGCTGGTATTTGGACTGGTTTTATTTCATTCGTTAATAACCAGAGACTTAAACTTTCACTCAAAATAATCCTACCTGTTACAGACTTGCTCTGGTGTCGGTAGATGTGTTTGCTCTTCCTCAGCTTGATTTCCATCAGTAACTTCTTGAATGTAATGATACCAATAAACGTACCACTTCATGAAAGAAAAACTCACTAGCTTATATTAGCTTAAAAGAACTTTGAAAAAATAATGCATGTATTCTGTGGAGACAGAACGCTTCTGAGAAGGTTGTGTGGACAAAATATACATGGAAGGATGAAGCTCACAAGGTTCTGTGTGATGCTTTCTCTGTTTTTCCCCCCCATGTGTTCTGAGATCCGAAACTCAAGATATACCCACCATAATATAATTAACATTGGAACCTTATCTCTTCTACTTCCTGGTGGTTTTTACATCGCCTGTAAAGTATTTGTCACACAGGCCTGGTGTTTTGCATTCAGTAAGCATCTTTTAACCGATCTTTGTGTTTAATTTCTTCAAAGTTGACTCTGAAGTGGGGCAGTAACCCTTTTCTCTTGCATCTTATTTGATACCATATACTCCGGTGATTGCTGGGCGCTTTTATCTGTGTTTATTGCTTCAGCCTTTCTTGAGTGCCTCTTTTTCCGTGGTTCTCTGTTTGCTTCAGGGTTTTGCTCCTGGGAAGCAGAATGCAGGATATATGTGATCCTAATACTGCCATTCCTTTTGAATTTTTGTCTGCTTCTGAAATTATAGATTCCTTGGAGCAAGAACTAGTCTTATGCATACAAAATTATTTAATTCAGTTTGGGTTTAATTTGTCCTGCAAGAATAGAAGTGGAAGGAAGTTCTGGGACATGCAGAGAGTTGGGGAATCATTGGGGATGTCTGCTAAGTCTCAGTTTCTTATAGATACACTTACATTGCTGTACTTTTGATTTCAGACTTTCTGAGATAATGCAGTGAGGGCCCTTGACTTGTTGCCTTCAAGATTGGTTAGGAAACTCATCAGCTAAAAGATAATGGAAAGTCAGAAAAAATAATTATAGGGTAATATAGGTTAATGCCTGCCTGGAGCTGAGGAGGTCGTGATTAAGGTAGAGGGATTTTTGAATCCCAGTTTCTTCTTTGTTACGTGTGTAGACAGACATCTCTCTGGTGATAGCACTCCAGTGATTTTTACCAAATGATAGCATTTCATCATGTGTTCTTAAATAGCTGTGAGTGTTTTGAGGCACAACTTATTTACAGGATCCTTGCTTTTAATTTTTGATTATGCTGGCTGTTCCTCCTTGTCATTTGGTCATAGTTTGACTAGCAGCTCTGAATGGCTGTAGTGGGAATGACTTAAGACAAAGTTTCTGTGCTCCCAAGGAAGGGAGATAATGTCCTTGTGTTGCAAATGGGAAGAAAATGCGGGTTCTTTCTATATTTTACCTAGGAACTTTTTCTTCCTTTTGCATTTTTTCCCTCCTTCTCCAGAAGCAGGGGACAATAATTATGTTCTTTTAAACAATTAAAGATGCTACTGTAATTTTGCATTTTTAGGTGTCAAAGATAAGCCACCCACACAAATAGCAGATATTGTAAATTCCTCTTCGTTCTTGCAGACACTAAAGTAATGGTGAAATCAGGCGGTTTTTTCTACGTTGGAATTTCTGAACTCCTAAGCAAACTTCCATCTGTCTGCAGCTACAAGTACTTAATCCCCAAACTTTACATGGAAGACACTTCCATCAGCCAGGTTGTGACTGCAGAACACTGCAAACCTCTCTTTATCCACAAAAAGCAGCAAGATGAGGTTGAGTGACAATGTCCACCAGTAATTTTAAGACTAAAACTGAAGAGGTTTAGGTTCACCTACCGGCTTACTCTTTGGGCAGATAGTTACAATAGCTACACCAGGGTGTTTTTGTACTGTTTGTCCTGCAAAAAATGGGTAGCAATCAGCATCTCCCTTCACATAGGTGAGCGAAGAAGTACGAGTTGACTCCCGATGAGTAAGGGCCTCGGTTGGATTTGTCTTGGTTATGAAAGGTTCCACATCTCGTTACAAATCCAGACAGCCGTCTGCTGCTCCTGAGGGAAAGGGGAAGACAGTCAAGATATTCAGCTGGGAGAAGGTATCAACACTGAGCAGGTTTTTAGGAAAATAGGTTGAGTTTTCTTGTATGGGGTCTGTTGCGGCATGTGCGTACATGTATGTGCTTGAACTGGAGTGAAGAGAGAGTTTCTCTGGTGGTGGTCCCTTCGGAATTACAGGGAACAGAGATACTTACACTGTCTGAATTGCAGTTAGGGTAATATGGGAGTTGCTTTGTAGAAGCAAATTATTTTAGGGATTTACTTTCTTTGAGAGCATGTTTAATTAATGGTTTGAGACAATAGAACTCTGCAGGGATCGTCTTGTTGAATGTAGGGAATTTTTCACATATAGTTGGTGAAGAATAGTGAGAGCAACAGGGCTGGAATGGGATTTTATGCTCAGTTTTGCCTTTTGGCAATGTGACTGTGAAACTTCATCACTGGGAGCTTGGATTCAAGTGGAGACAGAAGGTAATCCTCCTGGCAGCTGCCCTTCTAGAGCACAGCTACTCCAACTATGCTGCTTGCCGCTGCAAAGTGTCTGGATTTGATGTTATTTGACAATGTTTCGTGCCTGTTGGCAGGCACTGCGACCAGGGCTTGCCTTAAAGTTGTGGCAAGGTCCTGTGAAAAGATCCTGGAAGCTAAGGAAGCAGAAGCCATGGTGTTTGTTATTCCAAAGTGAAATCCAATTTAAGTGACAGTTAACTCTTCAGGACAGAGATTTCCTGATCTGCCCGTGGAAGGCACCTAGTGTACAAGGGCTGCTGTGGTCCAAATAACCCGGCTTGTTGTCTGTGCTAGAGTTGAAGGCATGGAGTGAGTCTCTAATCACGTACACCACGTGATAGCACATGTGACTCTGTTCTTGAAGATTGTTTTCTGATGTATGTTTCATTAAATCTGTTGAATTTTCACAGGTACTTCCTAGGATCATGGTGAACTGGTTAGGGCTTTGCTTAGGTTGACACCAAAATGGCTGTGCTAACTTGATACCCATGCGATTTAGAATGTAATACCTTGCAGAAATCAAATGTCTGCTTTGCAGAGATTTCTCTATAGTAAAGGGTTATCTTGGGGGAGGGGAATCAGAACATTAAATTTTCTGCTTTACATTGTCCTTTGAAAATTCCTCCCGAGACAGAAGGAGCCTGAGTAGATTGGCCAAATAGGATATTTAAAGTTGGGTATTGGAAAATCCTTCTCTTGTACATGGGAGAAAAACCACCCTGAAATCTTCCGAAAGTTTAAGAATCTGCTTCCTGTGAATCTGTAGATTTTACTGTCCCTGATGGGCAGTTGCAAGATATCTGGCTCTAGTTGGGATTGCACAAGCAACCTGACATGCCGGGGTTTGGGATTTCTCGGTGGTATATCATCTTTGTAGCCTGCTTTCTTGCTGTGATGCTTGCTCAGGAAGAGCAAAGATATTTTCACACTATTGAATTTGCAAATTTCAGTGCTTCAAGAAGACTTCAAGTATTTCAGTTAAAATATTGTGCCCAAGTGTGTTTTGAATAGAGCTTTCATGGAGTTTTATTAGAGCCTAGGTTCTGCTTGTTTTCTTCCTCTTCCCTCTCCACCCCTGCTTTCCCCTTTGTGGTTTACTGAGTTGGCGTGGCCTCTCTGTGCTTCTGCAGAACCTGTTGTGATGCTCAGAGCATTTCTGTAAATGAGTGAATCTGTACATAAGATACAAACCATATAATCTCTTCACTGTAGCCTCCTCCTTGCAAGCTGGCACAATTCATTTCAACTGCTGATTGGAAATCTCCAAGAGCTGTTCCAGAGCACTGAATCTAGTGTTGCCTGTGTCTGAAAACTTGCTTTTAGGTGTATGCTGAGACAATTTTCAAGCTATCTTCTTTGCATGATGATCTTGTGGGTCTGCGATGAACAAACTGGCCTTTGTGTGCGGATATCATGTGATGCTGCGCTCCCTGCCATCAAGCGATCTGCTCTCGGATATTGTGTTACTCCTCTCCCTTTGTTAAGGCTGACTTTTGTTCTGGGGCAGTTGTTTTTATTGGGAGCATCTGTGTGAAGCTGTGCTTTAGACCTTGATTCTGCGCTGGGGTGAATCTCGACTGTTACTAAACCTCAAATTAGCCCTTTGCCCTGCTGCCAGCGGTGTGGCCTGGGGCCGCTTGGGTCTGTTGCTGACAGAAGTACTGAGCTTGGCACTGCAATGAGACATTGCTGCGTCCCCTCTTTACACCTTTTTCCCTCTGATTTTAAGCCTTGGAAGGTCAGAGCAGGGGTGGGAGTGAAAGGAAAAGCCCTTCTGGGGGTCAAATGAGCCAGATCTTAGTGTGGCCCTGAGCACTTGCACAAAAACATTGATCCAGACACGCATCTGAGAAACAAGATAATTCTTCCAAGGTATTGCCAGCTCCAGTGGGGTAAAATTAAGGTTGCTTCTTCTAGAATCAAATATCTTGGGAGTTTGTACCCCAACAATAAATTCCACATTAATGAAGCACTACCCTCCACAAATAAAATCTGAGGAAAAACATAATTAGCTAACTAAGCCGAGGCACTCTGAAAGGCCGCCCTTCTTGCATTTATTTCTGTACCCTGAATCATTAATCGTCTTGGCTAAATGCCATGTAAAGCATTAGCCAATCTGCAATTTCAGTAGCTTTTTGCTTCCAATGCTAATGGTAGTAGCAATGCTAATGATGAATCCTTTACTACAAAAATAGTAGTTAAACCACCTAATCCTGTCTAATACTTGTGACTTCACATTCTTTCTTTACCGACTATTGTTATAGGAGAGGACTAAAAATAGTGCTGTAATCAGTTGATGGAACAACATATTTTAACCCCGGATCTAGTTGTTGGTGGCAAGCCTGTTGCTGACAGTGTGCGGTGCTTTTCTTATTGTCAGCTGGTAAATAACTTTTTTTTTTTTTTTTCCTGGATACTATATACGTGTGCACACAGGGGAGATATTTTTTAAATGACATGTGAGCTGTTCAAACAAGATAAACACAGGCAGCATCCTACAGCTGAGTAGGAGGCATTGTTTCCATCTGAAATTTGTAAACCTTTGGTTAATTTAAAAGGCTTTAACAACTTTTGAGTATATAAATCAAGGGCTACAAAATATTTAGGCTGTTCTACTAGCTATTTTTTTTCCCTCTCTCCATTCTAAGGATGCTTTATTCAGGCAGCAGGCTGAATATTTTTGATGTTTCTTGTTCTTACTGCCTCAGTCCTGGTGTTCTTGTTGTAATGTTGACCTTTTTTTGAGGAATGTTTTACTAGAAAATAAAGAAATTATTTATTTTTCTATTACAAATTGAGCAAGACTTAAAATGTGGAGGCCTAATAGATGGAAACTTTACACAACACTTGCCTTTTCACGCTTGCAGAGTACATAAGTTAAATATGCAAGTAATAATCACACTTTTGAGGTGCTCTAGGTAGGCACCCCTAATGTGCGAACAGGGGAGAACCTGGAGTCTCTCATCTCTTGCCTTCTCACAGAAACAAACACTATTCATCTTAGGAGCTGGAAATTGTGACATTTTGATCTATCCTGACAGGTAGAATAGTAACGTGATTTCCTGCATTACTCTGCAGGAGCAGAAAAGCAAAACAAGTGGTCTCGAGGCAAGGTGGTCCTGTCAAGCTTGTGCAGAGCTTAAATTATCGGAGGGCTCCCTCTGGGCTCACCAGGAGCATGACCAGCATCAGCAAAGACTGAAGAGTGCGTCCTTCCCATGGATTTGTGGTCCCAGCTCCCATCCCTTGCCCATGCTTCTGTTTGCAGGATGGCGGATAAGTTTAGGGTGCTTCACCTGGAATTCCTTATGGTAGCCCCTGTGGGATCCCCTGGAGTTGGGATGACTGGTGGGACTGAAGGCTGCAGTTGATCATGTAATTTACTGTAGATCAAAGGAATTTTGAAAGCAGCCATTTACATGTTCCAATTTAACTAAATCCCGCCTTTGCAGTGCCCATCCTACCTCGGCTTTAGTAGAAGTTGTCCTAGGGGTTTTGCCTCTTGGTCAGAAGTAGAATTGGGGGAATGGAGGAGTGGGAGAGTAAGTGCTGAAATCCAAGGGAGGAACAACTGGGGGCTAGATAGATCCTGGTGTAAGACAGTGCTGGGGAAAGAGAAAGGCAGCCTTTGAAATGGGGCCGCATGGGGAGCGGTGTTAGGGAGGGGAAATGGAGAAACTGGAGAGCTGAGGCTTAAAGCAGTTAGCCCTCTAGTTTGCTTTAGTTACCCTATTTAACATAATTGGCTTAATAGAAATAGATAGTTTAAACCCTCTTCAGTCGCTGTTACTGCTACTAAATGCAGATATTGGATCTGTTTGCTGTTGTCCAACATAAAAAAATAAAATGAAAAAATAAACCCTCAGGCTTCTTCACAGTGTACTTTTAGAGACAATGTTTTTAGATCATCACCTATAATATTTCTCAGCTGGTTATTTCTCAGCTTATTTTTTTTCCAAAGGACTTTCTAGTTTGTTTATTTGCTTGGTTTTTCTACTGTATGGCCTTTTTTTTTTTTTTTCCTTTGTTTAATTCCACCTGTCCTTTCTCTTACTGGGAAACATCACTTGCATAAGGAGGAAGAAAAAAATCCTTTGTGTTTAAGAGTAGAGTGAAATTTAGCCTTTGATAGTTTTGCTGTGTGTCTGTCTAGGTGAATATAAATTCTACATAAACAAGGATTCCATAGTATATAAGGCTAGTGTACAATCCCCTGAGACTCCTGCAGACCATGAAATGGGATACAGGATTGCACTTTGAATTCATATGTAAAGGTCATGTTAGCAACCATATTTGCTTAATATAAGGTGCAATATTAATACTGATTATTGACATTAATATTTACTTAAAATTACAATTCAGCTACTTTGCTGGTAGCTGTCAGTTTGGGAAAAGAAACCTAGGATTATTCTAGAATAAAAAATATTGTACTGGAAATCCAGAAAGTAAATATACTGTTGCTCTCCTGTTAATTGGTTAGATCCTTCAAATCCCTGTTTAGTAATGGTAAGGACAGTTCAGGGCCCCATTTCCTGTTAATTTAACTGTCTGCAGAATTCCTTTTGACAAGTGCCATTTAGCCCCGTGGGCCTTGTTGTTTGCTAGGTTAAAATTAACTGGAGTTTCCAGTACCACCAGCGCAGTGTGTCCTGTCGGGTGCTTGGGGTTATCGCTCCACTCTGTGGGCACGCTGATGCTTTGGCAGGTTTCTCTGCTCATCCTTTGCTGTGTTGCAGCTTTTTAGCACTGGGGACGTCAGACCCTGTTTTGGGATGACTTCTTGGAGGCAGAACAGGAGAGGTTTGGTTCTGGTTTCTGGCTGGAAGTTGTTCCCTCCACTCTTGTCCTCTCTTGTGGGTGATTCAGCCCCTGGGGTCTTTGGTGGGATGATTGCCTGAGTCTGCTTTGCTCCTCTATAAGAGAACTTTCAAAACTTTTAAATACCGGCTGTATCTGTGACAGTGTGTTTTGAGAGGGACTCCATGGCAGGGAAAATGGTCTTGCCTGGGTTTGTGGTGTGGTAGCTGAGCAGCAGGCCCAGTACCAAGCAGTACCAGTGCATAGAACGTCTTTACCTGCTGGAGTATTGCTTTCTCTGTTTCTGATACAGCTGTGTACATTCAAAAGCATTCCAGATACAGACAAGGACTAGTGTCTCTGCAGCTTTGGGACCTGCAAAGCATTTGCTTCTGAGTTGCTGTCACTGAGTTTCATGATGGGGAGGCCCTTTTTTTTTTAAAAAAAAAAAAAAAAAAGGAGGTTGAGTTTTGAAAGTGGGCATTGGCCTAGAGAGAAGTCTCTTTGCGTTGTTGTAATCTGAAGTAGGTGAGAGCAGAAAGCATTCTGCATTTTGTCCTCTCTAGAAGAGGCGGTGGTATCTGCTATTGAAACTTGGGAAGGCCTCAGTGTGTATGAGGCCAAAGGTTTTTATTCAGGAGACTAAAATCAGATTTGGAGGTCTGACCTGGAGTGACTGTGTAAGGAATGATACAGCAGTCTCTTGCTTTATCACATGTTTTTCAGAGCAAAGGTGAAAACTTGTTAAGAGGAAGGCTTTTGAGAGACTGAATTGACTTCAGCCTCGGCGAAGCGAAGCCATCAGTGGGTTTACTCCAGTTTCTCAATGTGGCTCGTAGTTAGTGCGCTGGGCGAATCCGTGAAGGCAGGAAATTATTTCTGAGTCAGTGAAGTGGCTGTGAGCTGGAGTGTGTTATAGTGACATACATTCATATATTAGCGTGCGTGGAAATTACTTTTCTCGAATGAGATACTCATTAATTGCGGGGAGATTTACATAATTCCTGAGTGCATACACAGCATTTACTGTGAAGGGGAGAAATGTTCTTGTGCAATGAGATTGCTTTGTAACTCCCAGCTGATGTACAGAGCCTTGATTTTCTTAAGCAGGTTTCAAAAGCAAGCTGACTGGTTTTCTGCCTTATCGGAAAGAACGAGTACTCGTGACAAGAAGGTGGGGAGGTCCGCTCTTGGTATTTGGCAAGGATGTGCACTTTGCATTTTGCTTTGCAGAGACAGCGTGCCTGGGAGAGGCTGAAATGGGGATGCAGCCAAGGGGTGCTGCTGGCTGGGAGCAGGAGTCAGGTTTTGTTGGATCACTTCTGAAGCAGTTGGGACTACAGCTGACCTCTCTTCCTGTTGTTTCTCGTGATCTCTTCTTCCTCCGAGGAACCAGGTTGTCACGTCGTATCCACATGTCAGGGCATCGCTTCCTTGTGCAGCCAATTTATCTTGACGTTGTCTTCTGGATTTCTTTCAAAACTCTGCTTCAGTAGTGAACCAGATTTTATGGTAATCAAATCTCATTGACATTAGCGCTCATCTGTGGAGAAGTTCTTTCTCTGTGGACCTCCTTGTTTCTAGTGTTTACACCGTCGTGACTCTGCTCTCCGTATCTGTGTTCATTCTAGGCCAGAGAGAGCTGACAGGAATAGATCCTGATGAGGTGGAAGATCATCTATATCCTTTAATTACCATTTCAGAGTATTGCCTGCCTTTCGGAATGCTAAGGTGCAGGAAGTCATGACTTTGGCTTCATGTTTGGCTGTTTCAGAAGCTATTTGTTCTTCTTTCAAAGGGAGATGAAGGAGCACTGTGATATTTGTGCATCCTGTGTAAGAGAATGAGATGAAGAGGTGTTGCTATTTAATATTATAGAAATGGGGAAATGAGAAGAGAACCTTTTGGGTACAGTCTTTGAAAAGTGAGTAATAAACTGGCCTGTATTACAACCAGATACAGCTATCAGTGGAGATAAAAGAACTATGTGACTGAAAGGGACTCAAAATCAGTGATTATGTACGGTTTGAGTGTACGGTGCCCAAAAGTCAGGCACAAAGACCTGATTTAAAATCAGAAAAGGGTTTTATCCATAATTGTTAGGATTGATGAAAAAGAGATGATTAGGCATGTGACTTAAATATCTGTAATGAATAATTTCTTCTGTTACCTGACATCTGATAGCAGAGAGAGAAGCCAGTATGATTTCTTTCTGCTTTTGACAGTGACTGGGGTGAAGCACATTTGGGAAGGAGTTGGAGGCAGCCCGTTTCTGCTGTGTATCATTTAACAGGGGAGGCTAGGGTGGCAATTTGCAATCTGAGACATGTTTGAAGGACAGCTTCCTTCAGAGCCTTAAGAAAGGAGTGAAAAAAAACCCCCAAAAAAACCAACGCTCCGTTAGGTGTGCAATTAAACCAACCAGGTATGAAACAGCTGGAGTGCACTTTGCTTTCACATTTGTCCTGTTGTTTTACCCTTTGCCACTCTTCTTATCTTGGTCTCTGTGTCACCTCTGTTGTAATCAGCTGTCATGGCATCGTTTGAAGGCGAAGGTGCTTCTCCATGTTGGAAATGGACAAACGGTGAACACCGAGGAGAGCTATGTGTGCTTACCGGACTGTAGCTCTTAGAGAAACAGGAATTGCTAAATTGTTGTGGCTTCTGTTGGAGGATTATGAACTTGCATTGAAGGCTTTGACTGTGCTGGAGATGGTGGTGTTCGTAGTTACACCAGCTCTAGCTTCTCCACTGAGAATTCAGGCCAGCGCGGGAGCATGGCTTCGCACGGGGATGTAAATAGCATATTTGCACTGCTGTAATTGATTTAACAAGATGATAACACGTTTTTCTACTCAAGGCAAACACTGGAATCAGACTTCTGTGAAAATGTTCTTACATCTAATGTGAACAAATTAAATATATGATTCTAGCGTTTTAAAAATGTTTGGTGGAGTAAGGATGGCCATGTAACCTGCTGAAGTACCATAAAGAAGGGCGAGAGAGGGGCTGAGAAGTAGAGTTCTTGTTTAGAAACCATCTGTGTGTTCTGTGTGGGGTTTCAGCAGGGCTGTCAGTGCAACTGGAACTGCGAGGGGAGCTCAGCCTGGCAGCGGGGAGTTGGTAGGGCTGGGCTATGACCAAAACAAAATACTAATGTCTCTTAATATCCTTTTGATTTATGCTAGGAACACAATGATTATATCTTTCTAACAGCTTTGTTTTGAGGTTCCCATAGCGCCACATCAACCTTTGGGAGTTTGTTTTGGTGAAGTTGGGGGGACGACATTAGGCAGCCTCAGTTTCTCCACCAGCGCTTTCCACAGAGCTGCGAGTCCTGGAGCTGTGCCATTGTGGCTGCATCTGTGTTTTGCTGGGAGAGAAACAAACATCACCTACTCTATCTCTTTGTATAGCTTCTCTATTTCTCAGATGTCTTGTTGAAATAATAATTTGCTTCTCTTCAGCTTTTGTGGCTTAGGGGTTGAAGCACTTTCCATGAGTTCAGTTTGAAATATTTAGTGGAATAATTTGGTCTTACTAACTTCTGTCTTGCATGAGGCAACCAAAGATATCTTTGCTGGCAGATCAGTGATGGAGTTGACAGTAAAGGAAAGTCTTTGGTGTTGCCCGGTGCTGTGGTTTCTGGAAGGTGCTGTCCTGTTTTCACTCCGTGTTCGTGGCTGATGTGATAAGCGTTGCAGCAGAAGGTGGCAAGACTGAGGCATAACTGAAAATAACTCTGAACGGAGATACTGTAATAAGAGGATACCTTATTTTTAAACTGTGATTCCAAGTGACTGGCCATTGAGGATTTGCGATTACATAAATATGTACTAGATAATTTAACAACATGTTACAATTCTTTGGAAGAGTAGTATTTTCACAGAGTAGTAGAAGAATTCAGACCAGAGGGGGGACTTGTAGAGGTTATCTGTAGTGCATCCCTACATTTGATACTCTTGGATGAGGTCTATTGAATCTTGTCTTAAAATAGAAATAAAACGTAATCACAACAAAGTCGTGACTTAGTTCTGGAAGTTGTGGCAGGAGTATCAGCAGTCAGGGTTAAGGTCAGTGAACACGCTGTAACTGCTCACAGCACTGGTCACTGACAGGGTGGTTAGTGTCTAACTGTTTTGGGTTTTTTATGTCCTATAAGTCACCCACCAGGTATTTCTGGGTTCCTTCCCTTGGCCTAGAGGAGGCTGCGTCCACATCGCCTACTGTGTCTTCATTGGTGACGTGACTGAACACTGCGTGTTGGAAAGAGCCCGTAAAGGACCGCACTGAACAGAGCGTGTGGGTTACTCAGAAATAAGCATTTTACAAACTATCACCCCTGCTGTAGCAGAAAGGTGTCTCGGATCTGTTGGGTTGTGCAGGGATTAAGTAAACATTGAGTAGGAGGTGTGTAGTATTGCTTGTGTGCCATGGTACGTGTTTGTGGCTGTTGTAATATGCACTGCTTTGATACAGGTCTGTTATCTGAGGAGGGCAAGAATTTAGTCAGAATCCTAGCACGTGGTTGAACTTCTGTGCTTTGTCCTCAAGTCCATAGTTGGTTTATTTTCTTTGCTTCAGTGTGTATGTGCAATGGCTGCATCTGTAGGGACTTGCTTGGATGAGATTTGGGAATGAAAATCAGAAGTGTTTTCTTGCATTTTCAACATATCTGATTTATTCAGCTAACAGATTTACATTGCTGCTTTTTTCCATTCTAATTGAATCTGTTTTCATCAAATCGTGATCCAAAGCAGAAAATGGCACAACTCCCCAACTAAAGGTCCTCCAGGTGAGCCAGGCCGGTGTCACCTCCCGGGGCTGTCCCCTTGCTCCCGCAGCACCTGAGCTCTGCCCTGCGTGACTCTGGAGGGACGGCTTCACTATTGCCCATCCCCTGTGAGCCGTGCCTTCGGTGGCAGGTCTTGGGGTGCCCAGCACGGCCGTGGAGCTGTGCGTCTTGTGTGCCACGCACCAGCAACCTCTTGGGAATGAGGAAAAGGCAGTATCCCATCAGGGGTTTTCTTAGGGTGTTTTATACTCCAGTTTGCGCTTCTGGATTTCCAGTTTGAGACACTGTTGTGGGTATCGTAACTAAAATTGGCAACTGATCTTATGGCATCGCTTACTCTCCCTTCTTTATCCCCTGCCCTCATTTCAAATGGTGTTATTTTGCTTAATTAGCTTGTTAGTTTCTACCATTGTGTTTTTCTCTTTCATATTGGTGTAACTTGAATATAAGTCTTCCTGTTTTAGATGAGAGTTTTTACTTGATTTTCACCTGAGAGGACATGATGCTGACTTGCTTATGCACAGACTCCCTCACCTGAAACCATGCGACTTACTGTGAAATATTTGTCTTTGCAGTACACTTAGCAAAGGCAGTTGTGTTAGACTTTGTACGTCTTAAAAGTAATTGCTAGTTTTTCCTTTTTTGTGTGTGTATAAATCTAACGCTATAAATGTTGTAGCTTCTGGGAACCTTAAAGGTAAGTCATCTTTTAGAGCTCAATAACCTTGTTATATGCTGTAATGTGGAATGTAGCTCTCAGCCTCTATCAGAAAAAAAAGCTGTAAACTATGGTTATCATTAGAAAGAAACCAAATAGAAGCATTTCCTCATGTCTTTATTTTTCTTACTCATCTATAAATAGGTGCGTTCCATGGATGAACTGAATCATGATTTTCAAGCTCTTGCTCTGGAAGGACGGGCTATGGGTGAGGTAAGTGAAAGGCCTGTAGAAAAAAAATGTGTATTTTGCAGGGAGTAGGAAGATAAATAACAGTTTTTGAGGCTACTGGAATGGTTCAGAACTTGAGAGTACTCCATTATGGCTGTGAAGCTTGTGTATGTGTGTGTGTGTGTATGTGTGTGCTTTAACAAAATAAAAACCTGTCAGGCTGGAATACATCTTAGTAGGAGGAACAGCTAAGCCCTCCACCTGTTGTATCATCAAAGAGTAAAATGGTGGTTGTAAAAGAACTGTTAGAAATATGTCTTGTGACATGTGTTACAATACTTGTAGCATGTTTATTTTGGGATCCAGTGATCTCAGACCCCATAATATTGTGGGTTTAGTTGTCTGGCATTGTCTGCTGCCCTGTTTCCACTCCTGGCCACCTTTTGGCTCTTGTCACAAAGCACAGGACTGCGTGTAACGTTCAGAGTAGCTGGGCAACGTAATCAAGGGCTGCAGAAGTGACAAGTGCTTCGGACAGGTCAAAAGACTGGGCAGGGAGCTGCCAGATAATGGGCCCTTCAGTTCTAACTTTATAGAAACCTTGGGAGAGTTATTTTAATCTCGCAGCAGAGTAAGAAGGTGGCAGATTTGGAGGAGATGGCCATTGGTTTTCTTTGAAAAAAGAATTTACTTCTTTTTTAGGGTGACTTCAAAGAATAGCAAGTTGCTGTAGCTGTCTGTGTTAGGTTCCTGAAAGCTGGATGTCAATGCTTCTTTTCCTTGCCTCGTTCCCTTTTCCTTTATAGTCAGTCCCTTCAGAGGCTTGTGGAAGAACAGGGATGAGAAAATCATGTCTTGTAGGAGGATAATAATGTGCAGCATGTCAGCTTGATACAGGTCTGGTGTTTTGGAGAACCTTCCCTTTTATGTTCCTGTCTGTCAAGCTCAGACTAGTTTATTTTCTCCGTGTTTAGTCCATCCTATTTCCATGTTACCTAGTTTATGAGACAGGTTAAAAAATCCTTAGAACTCCAAAATCACTGTTTTGGAGAAAACAGCAAACCAGGACTGTTGTGTGGTGGGTTTCGTAAGAAGATGCCCTCTCTCAGGCGAAAGACCTCTGGGAATTCACAGTGCTTGCAGCAGAGCTTCTCTTCTCTCCTCCTTTCCTTGCTTCTCTAGAAGATCGTAATACTGAGTTACATCTTAATTTGACAGTACTTGATAGGAAAATCTCTGTTTCTCTAGGTTATATTAACCTACATTAAGACTATTGACTGAGAGTAGATGAAAATGATTTACAAAGGAGAAAACGTGACATTAAAAACCCACCTAAAGGTGGTGAAAAACAGCTGATGTGATTCCATGTGAAGCATGCCAGTGGAATGACGGGGGTGTGAATGTTCTGTGAATATTACTTTTTAGCACCTCACTTGGGCAAGAGTTAATTTTCAGATCTAGAGCACACAGATGCTTTGAAAGGCGTTAAAAGTAAGTACAGCACTTGTTTTGTATTTAAGTGGCATTAGGTCATGTTAGCTTAAATGCCCAAAGGCATTCTTAAAGATGCTGATTTTTACCAGCTCTTAGTTTTTTTAGTCATTTGTTGAGAGAAGTGAATTTGGGTTTGGTTTTCTGGAGGATGTGATGTTTGCCTTCCAATGGTGACTCACTCTCCGCGCCCCCCCCCTTCTTCTTCTTCTTCTTCTTGTAACTGTGAAAAAAAATTTTGGAGATGGCATCCTTTTGTCTCTGGGCTTTTCCGCACACCGGGGGTGTGCGTGTTTTTCCAGGAAAGGTGACGTTTCACCCTTCTCTTAAGACACTATTTCTTGTTTCTCTTGGGTTTTTCTCCCTCAGTCCTGCAGTTTCCTTTCTGTATCCACTGAATTTTCTCAGAATTTCCGAAGGTATTTCAAGATACATCCAGCTGACCGATTTAAGGAACTATGTAAACTGAGATCCCCGCAGGATATGCATATTGATTTACAAGACTGAGCTCTTCAACTATGGGCTTTGATTTTGTGCAGCATGCCCTGCTGCAAGGCACTGATGGTTTCCACCCCTCCTCCCACTCTGGCATGTGAAGGAAACTTGTGGAGAAAGTCAGTGTACTAAGAAAAAAAATCAAGTCTGAAATAAATAAAAAAAAAAGAGAGAATTTGATTTGTATTTCTTGATCTTCTGAGCCTTACCTGCGGGAAGTGTCAATAGTCTCGTTCTTTGAGTTGATAGTGAAAAACCTGGAGGAGAAAGATGAGGAAATGAGAGTTTATGCATTTAGTGTATCTTGTTATCTTCTTGTTTTCTTGCTTCTTCGTAAGCAACATAATAATTTTAGTGATTTAAGGAGTTTGTGCCTCTGAAGATATCAGAGCTTTTTTTTTGTTTGTTTAAGGGTGCTGTCAAACAATGGAATCTCTCATCTAGATTTTGGCAGCAGGATAGATAATATTTGGTGATGAACAGGTATGCTAATCTGGGAAAATTAAGATTATTAAAAACCACAACTTTCATCTGCCTTCTCTTTCCATCTTCAAAATCACACCCTCCCGACTGTAACCAGCCTTGTACCCCCCTAAATTGCGGCATGAGTGGAAGTGCAATACTTTCTTAAGTGCGACAAAGAAAAGAAGAGCCACAGAAACCCTTTTTGCCTTGCTCTAAAATGGAAAAGATTTGGGCTGTTGATAGTGAACATGGTCGATAATGTCCAAAGTGGCCTTCTGAACGAAGCATTTGTTCTCCCCCCCTTTTTTAGCGTTTTTCCAGGTGGTTAGCTTTAACAAAGGAAGTAATTGTGGAGCCTCAATACAACACATGTCAGCTGAATGAAGTCTTCACTGGTTTTGTATCAAACTCCCCTTGTCAGCATATGTTGAACTGGAAAGGAATAAAAAGCAATGGTGTCTAACAATTGGTGACGAGGGAGAATGGTGTTTCCAAAGTCTCGCATAGGGGCCAGCTGGTTTTGCTGCCTTAGCACATAGACCAGGACGTGTGTCCCTGCTGCTTGTGCTGTCTTCGGAGGACTTTGATCACAGCAGCGATGATCAGCTGAGGCTTAACATGAGCTACGCGAGTTCTCTTGCTTTTCCAGCCTTCAAGACAGAGGAGCTGGGTATCTGCTTCTCTTTGCTTAAATCCAACTTGTGTGCAGCTTTGCAGTATCGAATATTCACGCAGCGTCTTTTTGGGGTAGGGGACAGTGCAGAGAGACTGTGAGCTGGTGTTTGGCCTTGTCATCGTGCGTTACGTGCATTTTGAACTGCGGCAGTGTTTTTGATTTGGTGGTAGGTTGTGCTGTGAGATAAGCCTGCGTCTAGAATAGAAGAGCAGCTGGGTGAGTAGCTAGTTGTAGCTTAATCCAGGAGGGTGGGAGGAGGATGGAAACATGAAGCCTGTAGGCAACTGGTAGGTCCCTAACTTCAAAAATGGAAGGAACTGGATGAAAAATTTTGAAATATGAATATCTGTATGAGGTTCAATAAAGCCAAGTG
>NW_010105392.1:0-82033 GCF_000699245.1 Pterocles gutturalis | reverse complement strand
TCTAACATTCTGTGATTCTGTGATATGTAAGGCAAACAAACATGCCTTGGTCCTTAAAGGAGGTTTGACATTGATCCAAATCCATCTACATAATGGTTAACTGACAATTCCACTACACTATTCAATTGACATAGAGCTGGAAAATCTTCAGCTGTGTGTGGCAAGAGAAATCTTTCTTGATCCCCTTTCTTGATGGCTTTGATCCTATGGTAGAGGAGACTCTGTCGGTATCGTAACCTACTGATTTCATGAGTATAATGCAAGCTGTCATAATGTGGTGCTGGTAGTTCACTGTATTACTACTACTCCATTAGTAAAATATAAAATTATAAGCATAACATGTAGATTGTTAAAGTGAAGTATAGGTATATAAATGTAAAATATCCTGTTTTGAAGAGCACCAAGTAGAAAAATAGGAGATATAATAGAAACAGGGTAAGGAGAAAGTGTAGCAAACAGTGATGCTGGCAAATACAATGCGAATGGAAGTCAAGAGGTGGTTCACTTCAGAGAATGAGCGACTGCAGAGCTGTGTCAAGTGAATGACTCTCCCTGTATGCAGTATAAGTAAATGAATTAATAATCAAGGGAAAGTCTTTTAAAAATATGTTTCAGATGATAGCTTTAAGTGAGTTTGATCTGTTTTAGCCAGTGAAGTCTGGTCTCTAATTAGGTTTCTATTCTTACAGTGAGGGATATGAAGTACTTTCTGAATCTATTTGACCTTCTCAGTCTGGGGAGCAAAATTATTTCCATACTCCTTAGTTTCACAGGAGTTTTGCGTTTGTTGCCACAGAGAACTCTGTCAAACAGGGAAGAAAGTTTAGATGGTTGAGAGATGTGCTTAACTCTGTGCACTAGATGCAGGCTTTGTTACTGCTTGTTTGCCTGGGGAGTTCTTCTCCACCCTGTACATCTGTGTCAGTATGCCCGTTATCTCTGAATAGGGCTTGGTGGTTACTCACAGGGAGCCTCTGCACTTATGTCTGTTTTCTGCATTTCTTAATTTCTTTTGGAAATACTCTATTCTCTCACCTTATTAATGTTAAAACAGAAAAAAAGGGGGGATTTTATTGCTAAAGGCAGCAGAATAGGGAACTTCTTGGTGGAGTACTGTGTCTTCCCCTGCGAGTGAAAGCTAAATTAGTTCTGAGGTGCTTTCACTCGGTGGAAGTGTAATGAGAGACACCAGCCACCTCTTCATTAATAACGTGCCAGTCACATTGGGAGCGGCATGCGAAGCCTGCTGGGAGAGCCATGCCACCATTGGAAGCTGGTAGGAAGCAAAAATTAGGCTTAAGAGAAAGGAAACAGGTGGAGATCAGGGATCTAATGTTAACAGGGTGTAAAGTCATTTCTGTTTGATGAGCAAGAGTGACTCAGCTTGGCTGGAAGGATGAAATCGGTGCAAACTTACAGATTGCCACTGCTGTGACATTACCCCAACAGTACTGCTACTGCTCAAGAAGAATTGGCAACAGTTTTGGACACAGGAGTAGTTTTTCTAAATGCCTGTTAATTTTTATTACCTGGTCACAGTTTATTAAGTGTTTTATCTCCTTAACAAAACTAGGATGGTTCTGAGTTCTGCAGTCCAGTTCTGGAGGCTTATGTGTGATACTGCTGTATTTGTCAAACATAAGGTTCTGGAAGAACCTAAGCATGATCTCTGTTTTCGTGAGATTCCCGTAGTATTTCTGCTTCCTTACAATCCTGAATTCATTCTTACGTTGAACTCCTAAGGGTTAAGTCTTACATAGCAGCCATGTAAGAGCAGATGATTGGTTCCTGCACTTTCTTCTTTCCACCTCTCCTAACCAGACAAGTAGCAGAGTGAAAATCTCGTAGCCACAACTATGTTATTAATATTTAAGCTCTTACGTTAAACTCTAAGGAGCTGTGAACATGGCTGAGGTCACCCTGGCATTCTGCTGAACTCCAGCAAAAAAACAGGAGGACAAAATGCTCCTGCCGGTACAGGAGCAGGTATAGACTTCATATTCTCTTGGTCCTCCTGAAGCATCGGATGGTGGGAAGTCTCACGGCTGCTTAACCAAAAGTCTCACTCGCTTGCATGGGAAGCTAGCTCTAGTTTTCTCTCTGATTTTTCCAGTTTTCTAGTTTCTGGATTTATGTGTTTCCATAGAAAAATTACTGCATTAGATCTTTGAAGGAAAGAGTAATCTGGATCATTTACGTATGCAGACTGTGCCATAGATTTCCTTTCACTTTTGTTTCCCCATGCCTCCACAGATATTTCTGAATCTGTGTCATCAATGTTCAAACTCTGTGAGTGGTCCTAAAATTTTTGGATTTCTAGGTTAGTTGTCCAGTGTTACATACATAGGTTGAAAAAAATTGGGTTTATTCAGGAGAGAACTTTTTTTCAGATTCTGTGCACCAGAAACTCAGCTAAAACTCTGGTTTTCTCAAAATTAGATGCATCAAAATGGCTGCTATCACCTCTGTGGATGTGGATTATTTGTTACAGGGTGTATATTTCTAAACCATTCTTTGACTTTCTGAAGGTTTAAATACTTAAAATGCAAGAAGCAGAGACCGCAACATAAGAAAACGTCTGTGCATACAGTTAGACTTGGCTGTGTCCTTCAAGAATCAGGTAGTGAAAATTCTAATCATCAGAACAGCATCTTGAATGTAATTTTCTGAACTCATTAGACCATGTCTAGCAGAGAGAGAAGAAATAGCTGTGGTCTATAACACTTTAATATTTTCTTTTTTGGAGACATAATATTGGATCAGCTTCTATAGAAATTGCAGAGACTAAGGAATGAAGTAGGTTTATTATTATAAACAGCAGAAGCATCAGATAAAATGACATTCATTAGATTCATTTGGCTCCTGCTGTCTGAGGAAATAAATACATGGTTCCTTGCACTGGCAAGTACATGTACACATTAAAGGATCCGTGTTTCCTGTCTGCTCAGGCAAACCCCGATGTAAGTCAGTAGGGATTTGTCATGGGTCTCTTTGTCGTACGGGAACAAATCCCATGAATGGGCAAGTTGCTGAGCAGCTAGTTATAATTCTGATTTATTTCTATTAAAAGTATTTCTAAAATCACAAGTCTAATAAAAAAAAATACCAGAAAAGAAGGTATTATTTTATTGTGCACAATCTTTAG
Source organism: Pterocles gutturalis (assembly GCF_000699245.1). Classification (NCBI taxonomy): domain Eukaryota; kingdom Metazoa; phylum Chordata; class Aves; order Pterocliformes; family Pteroclidae; genus Pterocles; species Pterocles gutturalis. Next base: position 78,888 of record NW_010105392.1, on the reverse strand, counting down.
CCCTACTGTAGTCAAAAGAAATTTTAGTAGTATGAAGATTAAGGCATGTAAATAGTTGGTTTATAAAAGCTCTGCCTCTTTCAGTCAGGTGTCCATATTATGGCAGTCCCATGTTACTTTTGGTGCTGTCTGCGATACTTGATAAAATGCTTTCGAGTGGTGGAATTACTGGTAAAGATTTTATGATTTCTGCATTAGCTTCTAATGACTTAAGAACACATTAGAGAAGTAAATTACATATTACAGCACAGTGCCCTCAGCTGTCACCTTAAAGTACTATCATCCATCTTAAATACATAGGAATCTGAGGCTGGAGTTCTCTCCTATGCAGAAATTAGAGTAAAGCTAGAACTCAGCCTTGTCTTCTGCTTTTAAATCAGAAAGAGTAAATATATAGTGCTGCAGTGGTTACGACTAAGAAGTTGATCACTAAATGCAGGCTGGAGTGTCTGTAAAAAGTTAAAGTCTTGAATACTGGCCTAATGAAAATATTGCTCAAAGTACCCTGTTGAAATCTTTGGCATTTTAGTGAAGCTCAGCCATCCATATGACCCTATAGACTTTTCTGCAATAGAATCTATTCTTTCCCACTTCCTTCACTCCCTACCCTCAAATAAAAAAGATGGAGGCATGATCTCTGCTTCCCTTTGTGGTATGAAAAAAAAAGGAAGATTTAAGGTTTGTGACAGAAGAGGTAGTGCTTTGGATTGGTAGATCTTTGTCCGTTTTAAAAATTGTCTTCACAGCCACTAGAATTAACTCTTCAGTCCATTATAAAGGAATATCGATAGCCATCCAAAAATAACCTTTCTGCCTGATTTCTTGCTTTTTGTCTTAAGCAGCTGTTTGTCATAGATTTCATGGTTATTGACATAGATTAGACTGTAGATTCTGGCTTTACATACAAAGAAATTAGTTGTGAAAGGTTCTTATGACTTGATTGCATCAGTATCAGCCAATACTGTGAACCCCAAGTTTTAAAAATCGTGAATACTTGGCCAAGGAAAGTTTTTGGATTGAGAACTCTGGGAGATGAACTGCAGCAGTTTAACCAGAATCTTTCAAGATACTACCACTTCCTGCTATCCACTCTGCAGACAAAAGTCACAAACCAGAACTGGTGTTTGTCTGATCCACTGCTGCTCTTTTCAGCCCAGCCTACCAAGAAGATAAGAGTCTAGTTTTCAGTTTATAGTACTGAGAAATATGGTTGTTTGGGAACTGATTTATGAGCAGATGAGGTATCACTGCCTAGATTTCCGTTATCTTCACGGGAGGAATGGGACAGCAGCGTGCAGATACAGATGTCCTCTTTGAATCCACCCTGAGTCTGTCAGAGCCCTGAAAAAAACAGGGTTTTCATTTAGGATTTCAAAGCAATTATTAAGTCTATCCCGTGAACTTAAATGATATTTAATGCTGCTGAGAGTGTTCATGACATATCCATGAGAGCTGCAACTGCTACGTATTTGGGGGGTAAGAGGCATTCACATTAGGATAGACTGGGGGCACGGGCTCTTCCTAGTAGCATTAGCAGTAGTAATGTGAGGATCAAAAGACTGCAATGTAATGTCTTGTTGATGGTGAAAAAGTAAAAGTGTTTCATCAGCATATGGGAGGAATCTGGTGCACTGTTAAAGGTGAGGCTGAAGGAGTTAATAAGTTCTTCAGACAAAATTTTTCTGTATTAAGGAACTTAATAATTTTGTAAAAAATTCTTCAGCCTGACTACTTTTTAGTATTTTGATTATAGGGTGCCCAAGCAGGGGCAGAGAGTAAATTTACAGAATTTTAAATGTCTCTCTTTCTGAATTATTAATCGTTTGTCACTGGTTAGATATCCAACAGTACAGGCATGAAAAAATAACTGCTCTGTTAAGAAAACCTTGGTGACAGATCAGTCTAGGTAGCATCTTAGCTGTGTTTCAGATGTGAATGTTTTGTTGACGTCACTGAATTTATGAATACTACAATCCCTCCTCTGCTCTCCCCCCATAAATGTCCGTTTCATTTTATATGGATAAATTATGTAAGAGGAGTGTCTTTAGGGTAGTGTTACAAGCAGTCAGAATGGAGGAAACGTAAAGTATGGCTCTTCTTCTTTTTTTGCCTTTCCACATTATGCTTTCTGCTGTCATAATTTTTTCTCATTTAGCTTGCATACAGAGAGCAGCATAGAATAGTATGTGCAGTGTTGGGGGAGTCAACATTAGGATATCCAAAGTTTCTAATGTTTAATATTTGCTCCTTAATGTATGCAATGTAAACATCTGTGAGCAGACTGAACATCTAATGAAGGTGACCACAGGTTAGAGTTCTGTAATCCAGTAACATGATGAGCAAGTTTCATGATTACATGGTTAAAGGAGCAAAGTAATGTGTTTCTTATTATGTGTAAATCAGATTAATACTAACAAGTTGTCTTAGTTATGTAGAAATTACAGACATGGGAAGAGGAAAAGCACAACAAATTACAATATGTCTATGCATTCATACTTGGTTTCATCAAAGCATTATAGTGTTGATAGAGAAGCAAAACAAACAGGAAGGAGCAGGAAAAGTAGGCTTAGATTATACTTCCAACTTGACTACCTTATGCTGTGTTTACAACACTTCAGGAAAGAACTGTGTAGTACTTGCCTTTGTGTGATCTTCTTCATTTTTCACCGTGATCACTGATAAAATTTTTATATGGAGAGTTTCTGTCATTTCTTATACTCTAGAAACAAGAAAAAGCCTGTCTTTTTACCTTGGTGAAGAAAGAGACTAAATGCATCAACATATTGTGACACTGAACACTTGATCAAATATAGTAAGTACGTGCCATACGAGACAACTTCCATCCGTGCAGAATTATTTTGAGAGCTGAATGTATGTATGACCGTACCCATAGTGGAGGAGGCTGAATTTAGTGACATTGGAAATCTACATGTTTATCATCGTAAATCTAATGTAAAGCAGAAATATACAGTGGAGATGTTAATAGAGCACAAGGAATAAAATAAATAACTAATGGTGCTAGGCTTAGATTTACTTGTCATGATAAAATTTGAGTGTTTGAGAGTTCAGACACGTTTTGAAAATACTGCCTTTTTTGAAGTGCAGAAACTGTCATTGTCTCAGTACAGCCTGCAACAGTGGCATGCAAATGCACACCACTCCCAGTTATTGTGCTTACCTCAGCTTATGAAGCTGGCAAAGCACAAAGGATGCTGCTATGGCATGTCAAGGTGTAAAACTGAAGCTGTTGTTAAGCCAGAAGTTATGTTAATTTACCTCCATTAAAATATTTGGCATGAAAGGTAGGTGTCTGCATTGGAAGGATGAAGACAAACAGAGAGGAAAAGGAATCATTGGGATATTTCTGCGTTGGACCCAGGCCCAAATTTTAGTTATCCATCCAGCTTAAAGAGTAGCTGTTGAAGAAGTATCTGTTTTTACAAAGGAAAGGTAAATATTTTGTGGGTGCCTTGTACATAAAGGGTGAGCAGCGATCACAAACCAGCTGTTCCAGCTGTGCAGTGTGGTAAACCTGGTTAGTGATTGCTTTCCAGCGCCAAGCCAACTATCAACAAGCAATATAAATCTGCTAGTGACAGACACGGTCTTTGCACACCTGTCAGAAGGCTGTCTTGAGTGCTAAAAAGTGCTGTGGATATAATCCTGTAACATGATCCCCATCTCAGCATCCCAGCAGTAGGAAATGGTTTGTGCAGGAAGCGGGAGAGGAACTGTCCAGAGTCACTGAATGCCAGAGAAGCGAGATGTACAATGTCAGGCCTCTGCAACTGTACGTAGGTGGGTTTGCTTGATACCCCTGCCTTGTAGTAAGTTCCTGCTACTTAAAAGCTTTTGTTACTGTTGGCATTAAGGCATCCTCTAACAGAAAGTAATACTCCAGATAAGTCTGTGCTCCACATTTTTGGAAAAGTATTCCCAGAGTGTCTATTTCTACTGAAAGACTATGTGCAAAGTGGTTTTACCTGCCGTCCTCTGTCAACTTTCAGACGGCGATAGGTGTTTAGGAAACTGATTCTCCTTGATGGCTCTTTTTACAGAACATGCTATAAACATCTTGCTTTGTTTGCAGTCTCTCCTTCTGTTTGCAAGGTCAGGACTGATGCTTTGGTTGTTTTCCCAGCAGTGTTCTACTGACCCATTTTGCCTTAATCCCCTGATGTCACTGAAATAAACTGGGGAGGGGGAGATTTCAGAACTTGAAACAATTTCCTCTGCTGTTGTGCTCTGCTGCAAATTAATTTGATACTATTATGTAAGTGCACTCATCTACTCTAATCACAGCACAAGATTGGGAACAGACAGAAATAACAGAAGGGAACATTCTGGATAGCGAAAGGGAGTCAGTGGAATAGGCTGTTGGTTAGGACCTGAGCTGGAACACCTCTGAGATTCCAGGTTACCAATACTCACTTGTGCCAGTTGTCTCTTCTCATACTGCTGAAGACATTGTAGCTGTTTTAAGAGTTGGAGTCTTTTGCTCGCTACAGTCTACTAATACTATTCATAAGTTTCATGTTTCTCTTTTGGGCGGAAAGCTGCAAAGTGCTGGATTTTCTAGTGGAAGTTGGTAGAAAGAAACGCAGCATTGTTTGAGTTTGTTCTTTGTCTATTTATCTGCATTTATATGAATTGAATATGAGATCTCATGGTAACACTCTGTATCCCAGTGGTCATCCCTCTCGGAGAGTAAACAAATTCATAAATGTGAGTAAATGGGCATATGGGCCTACACTCCTCTCTCTGAAAAGTCTCTTTGATTAATGTCAATATCAGGAGCTTACTGGCAGATGTTTCCTTAAATCTTCTCTGAGAGCAGTTAGCTCCTTCATCTGAAATGTAACCTCCACATCTTCCATTCAAGCGGAGATCAGAGAAAAGACAGCGTTTTTCCTTGCAGTTGTGTTTGACATTTATAGATTTTTCTGCTGCCAGTGATACTCATCTGTGTGTAATGTTTCCCTTTTGCAGTCTACAGCAGAACCATCCAGTGTGAATTGCTCAGGCAGCGTTTGGGGAACTTTTATGGGGAGTTTTTCGTGTACAAAGCGTGCAGACTTGGAACTCGACTTTGGTTGTTGTCTCTTTTTGGTTTAGATGTAACAAAAGTTCATGTTATGTAAATGCAGTGCAATCTGCATTCCAGTCTGGCCTCAAAACGAGTGAACGCAGATGTTCTCTGCAGCATGCTTTGACCTCCTTAGCATAATTTCCTGTGGACAAGTAAATGGAACGGGGGGTTACAAAACACAGCAATACAGTTGAAGGCCTGATGGACCCTAGTTTGAGCTGTGGGGCCTTTGCTTTTATTCCTGATATTGATTTGTACAGTAGCATCACTGACTGACTTGGTTTTTTGATATATGCAATCATCCCCATTACTGGCAGCCTGTTGAAAATGAAGCCCCTGAAAACCCATGGAGTTTCTCAGATGTTTAAGAGCAGAACCTGTCTCTGGGACTGGATTCCAAGCCTTTCTACTTCTGACCTCTTTGTTAGAGCTGACTGAACACTGTTTACCTTGCCAAGCCATTGGGGCAGAGTCAAAAAAACATTTTGGAGCCACTTGCCTTGCCAAGCCATTGGGGCAGAGTCAAAACATTTTGGAGCCACTTAACCTTATATTCCAGTTTTTGCTTCATGTGATTTTTTTTTATTATTTTTTTTTTTTGTTAGGATTGGGAGCATGGCAGATAGAGTACAGAAACCAGAAAGCACAGGTACTTAGAGCTACATGAGATTTTATTGGTATTTTTGAGCCGAGCTGTGGTTACAGTAGAAAGATTGTTGCATTAAGCAGTGTAACGTGTCATGGGGTGCACAGGTAAAGATTTATAAATGTAATTGTCTAGGATGCTGCCCAATTTAATGCCCAAGAAAATCACTAATGCTTAATGGTGGCCTAGTTTCTTTCAGAAATGACTTGGTGGTGGAAAAACAGTATCTTTTAGAAGATTTAACCATGAACTGACCTTGCAAACACCTGCTATTAAATCTGAAAGAAAAGAGCTTTCTGGAAGAGACAGAGCATGGCAAGGAGAAAACGACAGGTGACCTTATTACCATAGGTACACAAATGATGCAGACTTTCTTTCAATGTGCAAGAACATGGCATTTGAATGAGATGTTGAAAACAGATATGCTTAATGGACAAAGGAAAAGCTTCCTTGTGAATCAGTCTTGTCAAGTCCAAATAGGATTAGGAAATGTTGGCTACCTTGTGGGTAGCCTTCAAAATAGGAGCAGGGGAGACTGAAAGGACGTAGTGGAGCTAACTTGAAAATCGAGCTGTTAGGGAAAGTAGATGTCTCTGTTCAAAGTATTTCAATTTCTGTGCAACAAGATTCTTCATTTACTAGGTTTCCGCTATACAGTGAAGGACATTACCATTTCAAAGGCCCGAGTAAGCTTCTGGCTAGCAGAACCACCAGCATTATTTCATTACAGTTTGTCTGTTGAAATTTAGTCTTCCTGCCATGGTTTTGACTTTTACTCTGCATAAGTATAAAAGGCTTTATTTCTGGCATGCAGTCTAACAAAGCAATTACTGTTATTTACCTCTGTTCACTCAAAGAGAACCATTTCACAGAGGCTGTGCTGCATTTGACAAAGCCTAACAGTATTGTTACTGCTTCCCTTAATGATTTCTCAGGCTCCAGTTCACATCAAGGAATATGAATGGCTTTTCCAGACAAAACTGTAAGCCTTGACAGAGTGAGAGTTTTGCATTTTAAATGGACAGTCAAAGTTCTTGCACAAGATCAGTTTTTACCTTACATGCCCCTGAAGCTATTTTATTTTATTAGTCTACTTTTTTTGTAGATTATTTTGCTTTTGAATTTATAGTTTATGTGTTGTGGTTTCCACCTCCACTGGAAAATTAAGCATTGAGCTTTATTGAGAGCCTTTAGTGACCCTTGTTTGAAAGCCTGATGGTTATTTATAAAATAGACCCTCTGAAATGGGGTACTTGCACAATCTCAAGTGTTCCCCTACCCCCCAAAAAAACCCCAAAACCTGTGGGACAGTAATTGATTCTCTCTTTCTTTTTTTTTCCTTCTTCCATCTTAACCTTTCTTCTCAGATCTTCTCTCAGATCTATGTTTTGACTGGATGATCAGTAAGTACTCAGGAATAAATTACACCTACCCACAGAAAAACATACCTAACGTCAGTGCAGTGTAACTGAAGGCAAAAACACTGAAAGAAGGCAATCATGTGGAGGTCATGATCTTGAAAATAAGACAACTATTTTCTTTTCACCCAAATATGTGAAAATCTTATAAACTGCTCAATGGAACATGCTATAAAGCTTATACATATACCCATTTGTGGAAATTATTTTGAAATGAGTGCTTTAAAGCAATAAAGGGCATGGGGAAATACTCTTGCAGATTATAGTCATTGCAAATACAGACTCGTGGCTAATTTTTAACAAAATAGATGGTGAGCAGAGGATGACTTGAGATTAGGCAACCAGAGAGACAACACAGACTGTGTAAGTGAAGAATTACATCACAGTGGGATTTCTTTTGAATATCTAAGCACATACAGTGCCAAGTAGATTAGTACAAGTCCTGCAGGATGATTTGTTATGCAGTCTTGTGTGTCAAATGAAGCTTGTGTGGGAGAAATGGGACAAACCCTGACTTCCTGTGTTTATGTCAAAGCTTAAGGGGCAGAGGTCTTTAAATTCTTCTCTCATTCTGCCTCTTGGCGGGGCTGTGTTCCCGGTAGCTTGTGTTAATCTTTCACACGGTGAGAGCTTCAAGAAACAGGGAATAACTGGGCTTGTCTCAGAACCATTAGGTAGTGCAAGAGAGGAACAGTGGAATAGACTATTTAAATTAAATAACTTCTTGTATTATTTTGAAAAGCATGGGGCTTTTAAAATTATTTTGGCCAGGATTTTTTTTTTTTTGTCAATTCCTTTTCCAACAAATCCCTGAAATGCTTTTACTTTTTGTATTCTCATCCATATTAGATAAGTTATTGAGAAGTTGATGAAGTGGAAGTTACAAGATACAGTTAACAAGCCTTGATCCCAGACTTAGCTCTAGTGGGTTTCCAATTCGCTATGAACATTAAGGGTAAGAGGATATGGAGTGTGTTTTATAAGTGGCCTAAACAGGATTGAACCTCACTCCCAGGTTGTTAAATAATCTCCAGATGAGTCAAGTAACACACCACCCAAAGCCAGAATTTGGCTAGGTGAATGGTTACATCGAGGAGGCTGGCTGTCCCCTGAATACAGGAGCTCATGCACCCTCTACATTGACTTTAAAACTGTCTCTGATGTGTATTAATGTGGGCTCAGTCTTTCCCAGTAGCTAAATTTCAGTCATTTTGTGAAAGTCCCTGATATCACTGAATATAATTGATAACTTAATACTATATTTATTCCTAAAAGAACCAAGGATCTTCAGGCATCAGTTCTGTCCTTCTGTGTTCCTTTTTAATCACAAACATACATGTAACCAGTCAGGGAGCAGGACTGGTCCCTCATGATTAAATAACCAAGTATGTGGCTGTGATCTGTGAGACTGGATCCTGACTGCGTATTGCCAATGGTTTGCTAATTTTCTTCTGAGAAGATCAGATTCTTTTAAATCACAAGTGAATTCATGAAAGTCAAAGCCTATTCATAACTAGAAAAAAGGGAGATTTGCTGCAGAGATTATTTTCTATGAACAGTTCACTCAGGTCTGCTTTGCATATTACACAGTCTGTGGCTAAAATTGTTTTTCTTCTATCCAAAGAGATTTCATTGAGTCTCTGTTGTTTATAGTTTATGCTGATTTGCTTCTGTAAACCGAGTGTCTGAAGAGCACACCTGATGACGTTAAGTAGCTCTCTTCTTCAAATCTGACAATGCTGCTTAGAAGTCACTGAAGCTAAAGTCAGATCTGAAAGCATCTCCAAAAGCAAATGAGCCAATTACAGCAGGATCAGAAGAAAATCATCTGAGAGTGGAAATGCGTGAAAACAGTGTAGTCATCTGCAGGTAGCACAAGTGTTTATGGGTGGTCAGTTGCTCTCAAGGCAACTGCGTCATAGGCTTAGGCTGTTTGTGGCTTGTCTGTTTATGGCTCATGGAGATACAGCATGTGTGGGTATTTTTATTAGTTATCCAACTGCCCTTATCTGCCTTGAGTATCTTTTACACAGAGAAACCGAGTTAGAAAGCGCAGTGTCAATTGCTTATTGCTAATGTCATTTAACTTTCTTTGAAATATTCATAATTTTTATCTTTCCGTCATTCTGCCTGTCTTTCTCCCTTGCCAATTTTTTGGTAGTTATGTCACAGGATTGCCAATGAAATGTAAATATGTGTAGCCCGCTCCGTCTTGCAGGGTTACTTGCATGAGTTTGGAACTTTTTCTAAACCAGGAAAAATGTTTCCACTATAGTAACAAAGCCTGCATTTTCACAGGCCCACATTTTGAGAGCACACTACCCAAGACAGTGTTCACAAGTTTGTGCATGGGGTGGGGGTCTTTGCAGGAAGGAAGAGAGTCTTCTGTTTGGGCTCTTGGCTGTCTTGGTGTGGGCAAAGCAGTGTACTCAGAGAAGAGAGAAGCAGAATGGTCTCAAAAAATACAAAAACCCTCTGACCTTTGGGAGTCTTGCACTGAGATACAAAGAGTGTCTTATGCGGTTTCTTTGGTTTTTTGTCCCTTGAATAACTTCAGGACAATGTCAGTAAACTGAAATTCTGAGAAAAGTAAGTTTGTTTGCTGGGCAAAAAGTAGGTGAAGTGTAGTTCAGTGGTTAAAAAACCCCACAACTTAGAAGCTAAATTTGATTGCAAAGCAGCTTTATAGCAGGGGTAATTACATTATTAACCTGTCGATAATCCAGGAACAGCTTGCTTAGCTTTGGATAGTCAGTAACAAGGCAAAGGGAGCAGCAGTGGGCCTATGCTTAGGTTGTCTAACATTTTAAATTAGATTTTTGCAGGCTTCTTTTTTTTTTTTTTTTCCTTAAAATAAAACCGCCATTGTTTGCAGAATGCCTTTGTAATTCAGCAGGGAGAAAACTCATGTAAAGAAATGTTTCGTCTGTATTCTGTTCAGTTTTATTTGAGTTAAAGTGTTAAAATCGTTGCCTCCCTGTTTTATTTTGTGCTGTGTAGGAAGGAGTTGGCAGCCTGCTTATTTAACAAACGAGTGAAAAAAGAATTGGGTTCTAGCTGCCATCAGCATTCAGTACACGCTGAAAGTTGCAGAAAAACCACCAGGGAGCTGCTATAGTATCTGGAAAGATCAGTGCACCATCTCAGTAGTGGCTGCAAAGGGGTTCCATATGTTCTCTGAAAGAAGAATAGAAAAGTTATCATACCTACAAATCTCCCACCTCTGATTTCTAGGCTGACATTTTTTATTTTTGAGGTTCCTTCATCCCCTTAGTGTAAATTTAGCCTATATTTAGCTGACTAGTGCTTTAGGCTTATTTCTCAGACAATTCCTGACTCTGTGAGCCGTATAGTAAAAATTTCTTTTGCCTTGAACCAGAAGGTATATATTGCACACCTGTGTAAGCTGAGGAAGGACAAGATTTGGAAACAAGTGGTCCCTGGGCAGGAGATAACATCATCTGACAAGAACCCTGTTGCTGGGCTCCTGTAGCATCGCAGAGCAGCCCATCACCAGTAGCCTCAAGAAGCGTGAGCTGGTCAGGGTGTGTGTGGCAGAGCCCTGCATGCCTGCATTTCTTTTTCTACTTTAAAAGTAGTTACACTTCCAACGAGGAATACTTTTTTCCACATCAGCCAGCCCATCTCTGTATGTTGGAACTTTCTTGTACAGTGAAGTCAGCGTAATTCTTTTCTTAGAGGGTAGCCATTTAATTGAACAAGCAATTATTTATACATATACACAGAAAGTTATCTGATTACTCCTTTCATTGTTGTTTCTCATGCAAATTGATGTTCTAACATTGTTATTTTCTAGTTATTACCAAATGTATTTGTATTTTTCAAGTTCTCTAACTGGAATTGATACCTGTTCATTCTGATGGAGGTACTTTTTGAGTAGCTGTGATTAAAAAAATAAATAGAAAAAAATCAGTAGCAGGTAGTCTCCTTTGGTGGCTATTGGCCTTTCTAGGTATTCTTGTTATATTAGTGAAAGCAATAGCTGAAAGCAGGAGAAATTATCTTTATTTGGTTCTATGAGTCACAGCAAAGTATTTCAGTGTCGGGCCTCTGGCAACATAAAAGGTCTCTCTTTTTAGCCATAGAAGTAGAAAATTCCTTGATACTTAATCTGACTGCAGAGTGTGCAGCTGCTTAAGAGGGCACTGTCTTGAGTTATCCGGGGCAAAAGTGTGCTGCAAAGTGGTAATGTAACTGCTCAGCTTTTAATAAGGAAAACTTTCAACATCATTAGCTGCATGCTGTGAGTGCACAGCTTGGGTGGGGATAACCAGGCGTGCTTGCTCAACATTCAAAGCTGGCATGAAGTTCATTTACAAGCTGGCAATTTTTGCCATTTTCTGATGTTTCCAAGTGTTAGCTGGTTACTATGTTTGCTCTTAATTATTTGTTTGATTGTGAAAAGAGGAAGGCATTAGGAATGACAAGTCATTAACAAGACGATTCTGCAGTTCATTTCGGTGCTGTTTGTGTTACTACCTTGTAAGATAAACCAGCAAAAAGAAAAAAAACCTGACAAGGGTCGCAATTTCCCATGACAGAATCACTACAGCTGCAGTCAGTATTTCTGAACAAGATAGAGGAGGTGATACTTGAAATAATATTAATTACTCTCTAACTTCATACCTCCAATTTCAGCTGCCTGATGGTGCAGGCTGCTATAGAAGCTTAAACTGGCTTCAAGTTTAGTTTGTAGTGTTATCTGAGGAGCGCAACCATCAATTCCAATGATTCAGTGGCTATATTAAATATTATCACATTGAAAATAACAGGAATAGGAGAATATTGAATGCCTTGGGCTGATGTGGCTTTTGTATTATTAAATATTGATTGAGAATATGCAGTTAGGTTAAGATAGGGTTTCAAAAGGAACAAAAAGGATTGAGATTTTCAGACAGGCCTGCTCACATTTTAGGATTTTCTATCCTCAGTCTTTTTCCAGGGAGGAAGCATTCCTCTTTCCCAAATTCTTATGTTGATATCGTAAGTGATATGGGAAGAAATCCTGACATTATTTCCTCTCTGCAAACTGTTACCGTGCCTAGACAAAGGTTCTTGAGGTAGGACTAAAGTCTATTATTTAAGAAGTAAAAGCTCAGAGTTTGGCTTTTAATCATGGTTAAATTCTTGCTTTGGAAACAGTATCTTCTCTGGTTAATCAGAAGGAAATGAGTGTTAAAACATAGATTGCATTTTGTTTTTTTCTGTTCTTCTGTTTCCTCCAGAAGAGTAATGTGTGTGTCCAGAGAGTATATGCTGCTGACCACACAGATTTCTGTGGAGCTGATGTTTCCCATACCATGTAAGCTAAAACCCTCGGGCCCTACCTTTCTGAAGTAAAGTGATTGTTAAAATATTAAAAAACATGCTTCCTCCCATGACGCATGCTATGGAGGAAACCTTAGAGCCTGCCCTCCTTAGATTAGCCCCGAATTGGGAATAATGCCCTCCAAATGTTAATTATCTGAGAATCTAGTGACCATTAACAACTAATTAGCAAAGTTCCTTACAGATACATGGAGGAAGTATAGAAAATAAGAGGATAACTTCATATCATGCCACGAACATTCAGTTAGAAGTAATTTCTGTTGTTATGTATGCTTATTTCTACATCTGAATCTAAGAGGGGAGCACATCTGCTTTTATATCTGCAGAGAATATGTATGGCTAGAATGAATCCGAAAGATCTAGAAAAGAAATTGGCATTTGTAGATGCCTTCCTTTAAGGGCAGACTTTAGACAGGCTTATTTCTGGGTCGGTTCTAGAGTCCGCTTCTTATACATTCTCGCTGCCAGATTTTCTTGTGAAGTGATTGCGTATGTCAACATCTCTGGTTGGTTTGGGAATTAATTTTGGCTTTGTACATAAATGACTAGCCTTCATCCAAGGGAAAGCACCTTGTTTTGGGGCTTGCTTATTCTCTGCAGCTTGGCAAGAACTCAGGTTTATTTGTAAGTCATTAGAAATATCATAGCAATGTGTGCCCGGTTGCCCAAGAATGTAGGTGAGCCCGAGCAGGGGTCTTTTACGGAATGAAGGTATGTTGAGAATTTAGTTTGCTGGCTAGAATAATATCCCACATTTATTAAATGAAAGATGAAGTGCAGATGGCAGTCATCACAAAGCTGTATGGCCAAGTTTGACTGCTGAAGTGGGTGAAACACACTGATTTATATCAGAGATTAATTTCACTCCTAAATGGAAGAGACTTTTTGGGAAAGAAAAAAGAGCATACTGCTCAGCACTGTCAGAATAAAAGGAAACCAATGTGCTAATCAGAATGACGGATGACAAAATAATTCAAATATCTAAATATTTTGTCTTATTTCTTTCTAAATGAGAGTTAAACTGCTATGTAAAAAGTAGCTACCAAAACTAAAATAGCTGTTCAAGAAAGACTGGCAAGAATTAGCAATCAAATCATTGTACATGTGAAAGTTATTACAACTAAAATAAAAAAAAAATTTAGATCAGGGTTAATTATAAGATGATGCAGTAGTATAATTAGTATTCTTCCTATGGAGGATTATGGGTCCTTCTAAATGCCCTTTTTGATTGCCTTCTTCCCTTTTTTAATTTCCTCCTTGTCCTTTTTGATTATCTACCCCATGACCCTCAGGGCTCCTAAATGTAATACAATTGAAATAACATTTTTGTTAGAGGTGTTTTTTTTTTTTATATAGGCTATTAACCTCTTGCTTACCAAGCTCCAAGAATGTCTTTTCTGTGAGAGCTCCCCTAACCGCAGAGGGACTCTCTAGTATCCCTGGAGTTTTTATGTAGTGCAGCTTTTTGCCTGTCTTGAAGCAGTCTCTAAGGATCTCTCAGGAACCGATCTGCATGAGAATGAGCAGAGAGAGAAAAGAGGACTGACTTAGAGTGTATTTTACAGCTTGGCAAGATAAGATCTAGTGGACCTTTGATATTTCCAAGGCTGCTTCAGTGGTCTAACTATGAGCATTAGGGTTTAATATAAAAGACTATTGACAATTATAATTTAATATGATTTTCAGAATGTACTTTTTTCAATTATTATTACCTTGAGGGGTAATAGGCTGAGAGTTTTTCCACAGTACATAGGATTCAGGTACTTCTTTGGAATCCTTAGGAGGACAGCAGGATCTAACACTTTAGTCCAATTTGGATCCCATGAAAAATAAGAATTATTTCCTTTTTACTTTTCCTCCAAATGAACTAATAAATTATATTTTGTTGCTTAACAAACATACCTATTTTGTATTTCTCTTAGGGCAAAAAGATTTTTATAAGGTCACTGTGTTTGGAAGGAACGTTGTTCACACCTTGGCATTAAAACAGGTTCGTTAGCATTGGTAGAGAATATAGTGAATCAGATAGAACTTTTAAGAAGAGTGAGTTTTCTGCTCTGTGTTAGCTTGTGTCAACTATTGGTCAAAAATTTCCTTACCCATTGTTATTTTAAAAAGTGAGACTCAAAAGGAATTAGATGTGAAAACACAGTTAAGGTAACAGTAAATAAAGTGTTTGCTTTATCATCTTCTGCAGTGCTTGCTTTAACTAAACAAGTACGAATCTTAGCATGGAATTGAGTGTGCAGTACATCACTAATCCCTGGAGCTGAGCTGTGTGACAAAAGGTGGGAAGTGTTTCTTCGTTTTCTGAAGTAGGGCTACTGCAGTGTTGCATGTTTTTCAGTGATGCTATATGTTACTAGACATAGGGGTGGGGCCAAAATCCAGTTGAAAGCAGCAATTGTTTTATGTGTTCAGAGAGCTGCATGCAAGAATACGTCATCATTCCCTATTCTATCCCAGTGTGAAGGAGTTCATGTAAGCTCATCTGAAGAAGAAAAGCCATCAAGAAACAGCTCTTAAAAATTTTCAGTGCAAAAGTAGTATTAGGTGAAGGTGTTGGTTCCAAAGAAAGCAATCTTAGCCAAAGACAGAAGTGGCACAGAGTTACTTTTCTGCATGGAAAAAGATAGTGCTGGTATTTTAGAAAAAGTGTGAGAAGTTAAAATTAATACTTCTTGGGACGAGTGTAGGTGCATGTTACTGTGCCTTTTGATATTTGATACATATTCTTGAGAAAGAAATTACTTCCTTTTCTTTTTTAGCCTAGAACTTTCATGCCAATAGAAATTTGCATCTGGTTGCTCTAAGAATGACAACACACGTTTGGTGTAAGTCATTGGAGGCCACACTTAAAACATTCTTGGGTGTCTGTACTCACTTTTAAGTGTTTTAGAATGAAAAAGATGTTTTTTCAAGCTGTCAAACCTGGAAGCCTAGGTAGGAAGACTGCTGGGAAGTTTTCCAGTGCTGCATTTCAGCAGAGATCTGGGGAGTGCTAGAAATTAGTAGCTCAACAACAGCACTGGTAGACTAGAAAACCTCTCTCTGGGCACTGTTAGAGATAGTTCAACTACGAAGTTCTGAGTCACTGTTTACCTACAGTCCAAGTTCAGTTCCATCACTCATCCTGTCCTCTTCCTGGTTCTGTCTCAGAATGATGTAGTATATTTGGTCGGTTTGCGTTATATTTTCGAAACTGAAAGGAGGAAAAGGAACAAACTGCGTGTTGTTCCTGGAATACCCTGGCAGGTTGCTTTCGAGATGAAACAGCTGTGTGCGCAGAGCTCGCAGCTTGTGTTTCTTGGGACTGGCATGCCGTTGCCTGGCTTTACTGGATTCTCTGCTTGATTCCAAAATAAGTGACTGTCATTTCCATTTTTCCTACTTATAAAAAACATTTTCAGTAGAAGAGCAGGAAAAAGGAAATATGGAAACAAAAGCATTACTTAAATTCTGCGTTTTTATTAGCACAAACATGGAAACAATGGATAGTCGCATCATTTTGTGACTTCTTTTTGTTCTGTGTTAACCAGAACCTTAGATTTTGTTCTCAAAAGATTGTGCATAGGTAGAGGCTCTCTTGCTCTCAAATACAGATACACGTTACAGTGCAATTCTGGCAGAATTAAAGTTAGGTCTAGACCATGCACAGACTTTGTTAGGTGAGGCTGACTGTGGGTTGAAGTTTGCCATGTGGGTTACATCTACCATGCCTGGAAAAGGGGTGAGGGTGGGAGCCTACGTTCCAGCCAGTCGTTTTCTGTGGCTGAATTTTTGGGTTTAGCAAGTTAGATAACTGAATCAAGACTTGAGCAGGAGTGTTTGGTAGTGTGAGTGACTGAGGGGCTAACCTGAAAATACAGGTGTGAGGGACCCACCTGAACGGCCTGCTGAGGCGGTTGTGCCCTGCTCCAAGGCCTGACGTCCTGTGTGTCAGCTGATGTCTTGCCGGCCTCCCATTGCGTAAGAAATTGACCTTTTGCTATTCTTTCAGAAGATGCTCAGGAAGAAAATCAGTTAAACCATTTTTTGAAGTTTGGGGGTTTGGTTTAATCTTCTGCTTCTGTGTTTTTGGTTTGTGAGGTTTTCTGTGATTGTTTCTGGGTTGTTTTTTTCATTGGAAACATTTAAACCCCCATGTTCTGGTCTGGAAAGATTTGTGAAAACGCAGAGGTGATTGGCCTATATTCCTTAAATTCTGTGCTTTTCTTTCCTCGTATACTGGTATAACTCAAATGTTTTTCATGCTTTCTAGTTTGTTGTTAAATAAATGACCTGTAGTGGAGTTTTATGAGGCTTGAGGGGTATTGGGAAGGAACACATACATAGCCGTTCATCTTCTAAGAGGTAGTTCAAAATAAAGATCAGCATTTCACAGGAGAACAGGTCCTTCCCTGTGTCTTATCTTCAGTTGTCTGGGGAGCAGGCATGAAGTTAGGGCAAGCTAGGCCCAGAGTTTCCTTGTGACCTGGACTGTCGCTGCCTGTTTTCTAGGAGAGGAGTGAAGTTACTGCTTGGAAGGGTGATGAGGATCGAGGTCTTCAAAGGCCTAGGTTGTGCATCTAAAAGGAAGGATTTAATGTATGCCAGGACTGAAAATGAATAGCAAGTGTTCCTTTTGGCAGGGACACAGCAGAGTGTGTGCTTTTGAAAAGAAAAGCCTTTCTCGGGGGGGAAGTGGTGTTTCCTGTTGCTGGTACCTGTCTTCACGGTTCAGTCTCAGAATTTGAAAGACAGCTTGATTCCAGCATGCTTTGCTTGACCAACACAGGCAGATAACGTTTCTGATACCATGGCTGTTTACAGCTTTATCAAAACAAAAAAAAAAAGTCTCAGTCACCGTGTTTGTTGGTGTGCTTGTTTCCTACGCTATAGTTAGGACCCAGAACGTGTTAACTTGACACGAAATGGGAAAAAATATTGTGTAAAAGACGATTTTCCTCAGATTGAAACTCACAAAAGATAAGGAACGCTACTTAAAACAGAAACCACAAAAGCTGGGAAATTACAAATTACAGTTATTAGTCATTCTTTACTGGCAAGAGGCGGCACTAAAAAACCCCACATGTTCAAATATGGTGTGGCAAATAAAGTGACTTTTCTTACTAGAGGAGGCAGTAGTGCTAGGATCTGTTCATCTTGAAAATCTTGTATACAATGAGTAGACAGCAGTGGACTGCCATTTTGAGAAGGCTTTGGCATGCGCAAAATTCTTTTGTTCCTTCAATATTAACTTGTTATTGTAACTGTAGAGTTGCTCTGCTGCTCTGAACTTACTCTGGCCACACCATGGGTATAAGAAGTGGTCTTTGTGGCTTTCAAATATTGCAGGCCTTAATTACCATGACATTGCTACCCATAAGAAAAAGGTGAGCAAACCTTGAGGTCTGCCCAATTTAACAGAAGATGTGACATTTTAGCAAGAAGATTTGCTTATACTTGGGAGATAATGAGGGAGAATATTCCCCTGCATGAGGTTAAGTTACTGTACTGTTTTAATAATTTTTAAAAGTTGTTTAAAACCTTGATAAGCAGAATGATCTCCGTTCGGTGTCTGCAGTCACTCCAGACAGAAAGAAAGGTAGGAGGCTGCTAGCTGAATCTCTTTACAAGCTGATTTTTCGGAGATTTTTTTTGTGCACTAAAGAACGTGAGAGCCGTGTTTAAAAATTTAAAGCCTTGGTATGTTCTGATTCTGTGGAGGAGCAGAAGGAAGAAGCTTTTTACAGTGCTATAATTCCCTATCAAGGAGATCTTTAAGATGTTTGGCAGCAATTTGTACTTAATGGAATGCACACAGACTTGGTCATTAATTATTGCTTTTTTTTCCCCAGTTATTATTTGTATCCAGTAGGTCAGGTGGATATGATCCTGTTGTTGTCAGTGCAGTAAATGCATTTTAACTTCTAAAAAATAAAAAAAAACCAACCTTTCCCTATTTATCTTTCCAGTAGCTTAGAATTTTGCAGGAAAAATATTGAACAACAGTGAGTTATGGAGCTTTTTTTGTGATGCAGTCATTTAACAGCTTCAAGTTGGCAGTGATCCCATCCACCTTAATCCTCTTCAGAGTCTGCAAGCAGTCAGCTGAGAGCAAGAGTGCACTAGGACTTAACAGACTCTCGTGTTTGAACTATGGCATTTGCGTTTAGCTTCCAGAACTGGTCTTAAGTGCCTAGTAAAACCCTACAGCTTTGGTTTCATTAATTAGAGAGTCCTTTCCATTGATTTGTGGAAAACGTTGACCGACATGTTTTTTCAGCTCAGTAAATATTTATACAACTCGTGTATGATTTTAGCAATGAATACTGCTCATTTTTCAGTGCATCCAAAAGAAGCTCTTTCCACATATTAACAAATCCCTTGTCTGAGCCCTGCTGAGCATGGCAGTTCAGGTTAGGAAAAGGTAAATTTAAATATTGTTGGATTTTTAAGGTTTTTCTTTCTAAACTCCACTTTGCCATGTCATATTTTTTTCATCATAATTGCCAGGAATTTGAGAAAACAAACAAACAAACAAAACAGTGGATAAGAATTACTAATTTAAACCAATTGGCCAATACTGTCATTGAGTATCAAATAACTGAATGTTGTGCTGTGATTATATTAGTTAGGAACCTATCAGGATGTATTTATATGAGCTTTCTGGGATGTATTAGCACCTTTCAAACTCAATCCTATTTATCCTTGCCCATAGAATCCCTGTGAGGCAATATTATCCCTGTAACACAGATGGGGAATAGAGAT
Source organism: Pterocles gutturalis (assembly GCF_000699245.1). NCBI lineage: Eukaryota > Metazoa > Chordata > Aves > Pterocliformes > Pteroclidae > Pterocles > Pterocles gutturalis. The sequence continues at coordinate 59,633 of NW_010105392.1, read as the reverse complement.
TGAATGCCTGGCTCAAGGACACATTCACAATCCTTGCCTTAAATGTATTGACAAAATTGCCCATCTGTATGGGAAAATACATATCCAGCTGTTCACACATATACATTTAGCTGCATATGCAAATATCTATTTTCTGTACACACAAATGAAAGTGGGCATCTAAGCACTGAATTCCTTTACTGAGACGTCCCAGGAGCTGCTTGGAGAATTTCTCCTGTGTTTTTAATCAGTTGCTACTTTCAAAATTCCACTAAATTACTTTTTTCCTTCCTTCAGTTGTCTGTCCTGTGTCCTTTTCTTATCTTTTGATTCAAGTACTACTCCTGGTTGCATTTATGCAGTGCTACTGATGTTACAAAGTGATGTGTTATTTTTATGTGAAGTGTCTTAGGCAGTAGTTTTCATAGGTTTCTCATTCTTTAGTGTATGTGGTTTGGAGAATTAAGAAAACAAAAATCTGTTAGCTGTTTAAGGATTGGTGGAACACTGGGTGCACATCTTCCTGGGGATATTTGGGTTAGTATAAATGTTTGGATCACAAGACAGTGCTAAACTACCTCTGTCCTGTTTTCTGTGTTGTGAGATCGAGCCGTGGTAACGCCCCTTAAAAAGCCATTTCTAAGGTAATGAACTCTCATGTTTAGGACTGTAGAATGCAAGAGGCGCTTGGAGACATCTCATCATTTTTTTAATGCATACAATAACCATGATATAACTCTAATAAGCATGAGCAACTAGTTTCTTTTTAGTGGAGCTCTTCCTACAGTTTTTTTGTTTGGTTTATTGCATGTATTAACTAGCAGAGACATTTACCCAGAAGTATTTGGTACAGACAGGCTGTATTATCTCAAAAGTGAGCATGATAAACCATGCTGTCTGGCTTAAGGCATATCCCAAGTTACATAATTCTTGCCCAGCAGCTCAAGGTACGGTGGTATTCCATCCCATACTAGTCATGTTGAAGTTAATGGGAGTTTTCTTTGCATGTGGAGTGTGTGGTGGCCCCACAGAACACTGGAATGCCTCAGCTGTAAAGTCCTCTGTGAAAGCAGTCAAAAAACCAAACAGAACAACCCACCTATTTCATTAGTTGGTGCCAAATCTGATAGCAGACAAATTTAAAAGAGGGAAGAATGCTAGATTCATTGTAGTTAAGTATGCACAGTAGTGGCAACTTAAATTTTCTTAGAACCAAATACAGAATGGAAAGCGAACCTTCAGCTGTTCTCCATTAGTTGATGTGCAGAGGGAGCATTCACACTTTCTATCTGCATGAAGCTGTATTCCCTAGATGTAAGGTTATGGGAACTCTAGGCATCTTTCTTAGATGCCCAAAGTTAAAGTAAGTCACAATTCCTTTCTTTATGTGCCAAGGCAGTGCTGTAGCAGCTCTGGGTTGGTTGATGCGGATGAGCATGGCTGATTTCCATGCTGTGGAGATCAGGTGTGGTCTGGGAATCGGCAGTGCTCGGCTGCTCCAGCTGATGGCCCGACCGAGAGCTGCTGGGGGATCCTCGTCCTGTGAGGGTCTGGCTGTGATTAGCAACCCTTCGCTTGATGTCCAGCTAAGGATCCCATTTCAGCCAATCCAACTGTTTTGTTTTAGTTGCTGGATTTTCTGTATTCTGCAAAGGTTCGTAAGTCCACCTATAAGGATGATCATTTGTAATTTTAGATTTTTAAAACTGAAAGGTTTTTTTTTCTTAAATTAAATTCTTTTTATATTTTGTCTTTTTAGGAATAGTTCTGTGGGTATCACTGCTGCCTAGGGATACTTATATAGGTGTACGGTGTGCAAATACAGTAATAAATTCAATGCAAACAGTATAATCTTATACAAAAAGCTTTGTTGAAATTGACTACTGTTAGGCAATATCTTAGATAAACTCAGTGGTTTAGTGCAGGAAATCTGAGAAATCTTCTGAAGCAGACGTAATTTTCTTACGGGCTTTTCACCTGCGTACCAAATAGCTCCACTCAGAGCTTTTGTTGACTATAGTTGGCAGTAGCCTTGGCCTTTTCATCAGGGACCAATAGTTCACTGCTTAAAATGTGGGAAGTCATTTAAGCACTTCAAATATTTGGATGAGAGTTTTCTTTAAATCAGTAAGACAGCTTGTGAGTTAAAAGTAAGTTTTCTTGATGAAGAGCCTGAAGAGCTGAGCTCCCTCTTACCCCCACCATTAGATCTGGCTCATCCTCCTCTGAGATGCAGAGCAGCGGCAGAAGAGACATTTGCCCTGCTGCAGCTTGTTGGATTAAAGAGAACCCTTTGGTATCAAGTGTTGTCAATGCAGCAACTTTTGCGAGCGCTAAATTTACTTATAAAAAGTTCTTTTTTAATTGCCCCAGGACAAACCCTTGCATGTCATGCTTTTGCCTGAAGAAAGTTTTTTATATGGAAATTTTTTTTAAGATATTACAGAGGATGTGTAGAGTTTGTCAAGCCAATTGATCCTGCACCAAATGTGCTGACTTTCAGTATGTATGCAGGATTTTTAAAGCAGCTGAGTGAAATCCCTTCTACGATAAGATGCTTTCTGTTTTGTCAGTTAAGAGCATACTCAAATTGGAATAGCTCAAACATAATCAAATCTCCCTTCCTCAGTTCCTTGCCTTCTCCTCCAGACTCCCTGCACAAGCCATCCCCAAAAGGATAATCCTGGCAGCGATGTCATTAGAATGAATTTACAGACTAGCGCTCAATGTTCTTTTCCTGAGCTTCAGTTGCTAATGCTGTAAATTTGAGCTGTGTATGTAAAGGAGTCAGGTTATGCCTTTTTCCCACCCTTGTTTATTTTCCCTGTATCCCCGAGAATAAGTGATGTGGGATTATTTGGATATTTTCATGCCTTGTTTTTTTTCTTCTATTTTTTTTTTCTTTTCCCCACTGCCCCACAGCTTCGTATTGCTTCCAAGCATTCATAAAAGCTCTTGCTGTATTCCTAAGGGAAGCATTGTCCTCAGAGAACAGACAGCTTAAGGAAAGAATTTTGTTGGCTAAATGGGGTTAGAGATAGTTATAGTTTCTGGCAGGTGTTGTGGATGGTGATATAAAGTACAGAATATATTGAAAAATCACTTGTTTTAGCCAAATTTCTCTATTTTCCAAAAATAAAGTATTTTCATTGTGATGATCCTCAGTGATTTTGACCTCTAGAGAATATTTCTAATAGTTAAGAAGCACCAGTGAATAAAGTTGATCCAAACTTATATCAGGAATCAGGACCCATGTTTAAAAGATTATTGTATGAACTGACTGGGCAAAGAGAGAACGAAACAGGCTGAATTTGCCTATGTTGTTGGTAGGAGATTGTCATATATAGAAATTATGTGAATTTTGCACAGTCATTGGAGGAACTGATGGCAAAACCAGAATGTGAGTACAGGTTCCTCAAGTCTTAGTGCATATGGTTGAAATCTTAACCACATAACTTCAGCCTGGCAGGTTCAACCATGCTGCGGCAATCGTATCAGCTCACTGAAGTGGTAGAAATGGGTCTCCTCCCACAGGCTTATGTATAAGAAGAGAGATATCTGACACTGATAGCTTCCATGAGTTCAGTACACAGAGGGAAAAAAAGGCTAAAGTCAGTCTGAAACATGTTTGAAGCAGGATTTTCACTTGGGGGCCTTATATCTAAATTTAACTTCTCTCTGTACCAAGCTGATGTAAATATTGAAAGTGGTAAATACTTGTTTTGAGTACTCTGCTGCATTTCAATTTTAATGTATAATAAACAAGAAACCCTTCAGATCCGAAAGAACAAATGGACAAGACTAATGTAGCCAAGATGATTTTAGAGTTGGTAGGCAAGTCGGCTGCTTTGCAAATCCCATTCCGCACATCTGTGGGTGAAGCCCATGTGCATTGCAGTTTTGGAATGGTGGATGCAATACATGGAATGCAAAACCAGCAATGGTCTTTAATAAGAAGGAGAAAAGAAAAACTCTGAAAAGTGCGTGTCCAACAAAGTGCAGGGTGTAATTATCCTAGCTGAATGCAGTTAGATGAAAAATAAATTTCACTAATTCTGTTTAGATTCGTAGCACATATGAGACAAGACAGCTGGCCCCTGTCTTTAGTAAAAAACGCATAATGTTACAACCTTTTCATTTTAAATTCTTTTTTCTTTAAACAAAAAATATCTAGTGGGGATTAAACATTTTTTTCTGTACACAAACATTTTAAATGAGGAATGTGTGGGCTGCCCTGTTTGACAGATATCAAGGAAGGTTTCCTTTATCGCTTATAACTGGCACTGGAAGTGCAAGGTGAGTGAAACTTAGCAATTTTTATCACTTCTATTGTGCTGTAGTATTAAATAACTGTTAAAAAGGAGCAACAAGTGCAGTATTCACAAGCTAGCTAAGAGGGAATTAGAAATTTGTCAAACTCCTGTCAAGAAATGTAGTTCACATCAGGAGCAACCAGTTTATTAATTTTGCTGGAGTCGACAGACTTTTCTCCAGAGTGTTCTCCCTGAACACTGAAATAAGTTTTTTCCTGAAATAAGTTTAGTGATTTAAACTCAACTCTCCAGGGGTCTTGGCACTGAAGGAGTCTGAAGTGTTGAAGTGCTGCTTGTGCTATATTCAAGTCTCAGATTTTGCATGAACTTCTAGCACAAATCCTTCTCTCTCCCTCTTTCCCCCCCATTCATCGAAGCTGATGAAGACGACATAATAGAATCTTATTTCTTTTCCTCGGGAGAGCAAAGCAATGAAAAGTTGAGATTCAACCTCAGTATATTTTGAAATAAAAATAGAACAAGTTACCATTATAGGAGATTGTTTGAAAAAAATGTAATTTTTGCAACAGTCAGTCTCAGAAGAATACTAAAAGGCAAACGTACAAGCACATTGCAGCTAGTGTTCTGTTGGGATGGATGAAGTAATGTGGAAAGAATCAATTTTTCTGGATCAAAAATATTACCTTATAAATACTTCACAGAACAACTGAGTAAAGAAAACGTGCTCCTTATTACAAGTGTTGATGACCTTTCAATTAAAATAATCCTCCAGTTATACTAAGAACCTGGTATCCAAAGTTGGCTTAATTTGATGCACGATGGGCCAAACTCGTCTGAGGGGTTAAGTGGATGAAAGGAGTTCAGTCAGCCCAATAAACATCCTTCATGATTTCGAAAGGGCTTGCATGGCAGGGAGGTAGCTTCCTTATGAGACCGCTGTCATTTTAAATCCTGCAGAAATCTGCAAAAGCACTGAATTCTCTGTGGTTAGTACGGAAGTATCTGTTCAATAATAGGGGATTTGAAAAAAGCTTTAGGAAACATTTGCTTTCTGTGTGTTTGTTATGAGATCTTAGCACATCTACATGTAATAATGTGACCTTAGCACATTATTACACAAACTAGTTTTAGAATGGAGGCCCAAATTTCACTTCTAAGATATATGTGGGTTACAGTATGAGATGCAGCATTAAAATGTTGGTCGTCAGACATGTTATACTGCTTAACTTGTGATATCTCAGTCATCTTGATGAAGTCATGAGCTGATTGTGAAAGATACAGTGAGAAAATCCTTGCTTAGAGAGTTTTTGAATTAAGATTTCTGCTAGGAGGTGGGCTACCCGGTTTATAAATATGTAACTTGTAGTTATGTAACTACTTAGTTTCTGTTTCTTTGTAAACTGCAGATAGTGTTTGGTGTTTGAGGATAGATAAGCACTAATTTGATGATGTGAAGCACTGCAAAAAAGCCAAGCCAGTAACACAGAACACAAAAAGGAAAACACAAGAAGTACCCATGGTAGAGTTGCCTGGTTTTTGGTGTGGGGTGAATCTTAGCATTTCGGGGTTTGCCTGAATGTAACTGTAACTTTTTTCACTAAATTCCTCATGTCTTTGGAAACGTTACAGCTCTACCTATAGTGGGTCACAGAAGTTAATAGGTAAAGTGCGATCACACAGGTTGATTGTGAGTTAGAGAAGAAATTGACAAAGAAAAAAGTGTTTGTAACTTGCAAACATACTGCCTTGTATGATATTCCTGCTTATTCTCAGAAGTTAACCTGAAGGTTGTAGTGGCTGTATTTGGATCAGAGATCTCCCAGAGAGATTTGTATGTTAGAGCAAACGGGACTAATGAATTACTTGGTAGTGTCCTTGCCCCTTGCCATGTCTTGCAGCTCAACAGAGAGGCCGTGTTAGTGTCATACCGGGGATACCGGTGCCAGTCAAAATGCCATCTTTCAGATAAAATATATAGTGAGTTCCGATTACTTTGTAACTTTCCTATATCTTTTTTCATACCAATTTTACAACCTGACCAGCTCCTTTCCACTGCCATCAGAGCTGTACCTTTGAATAGTCCACGGATGCATCTGTTCTTTATTAGAAATGACCATCGTCACAGGGTTGACCAAGCAGCATTTCCAGTAGGTCAGTAGGAACTGCTTAAAGGCATTGGAATGTGGTACAGGCAAAGCTTAGGAGCAAGGTGCTCTTCTCATTGGCATCGGCATCTTTCTGACACTAATAATAATCTTTGTCCACTGTTGTCACTTTATCCAGTACCTAAAACTCTATGAAGCTAAAATTCTGTTTTGACATGGATTAAGAGCATACTTAATGCTCTAATCCTGGGTTTTCACGAGGACTTCTATTTGCCAGGAATTGGCTGCCATATACAATCACCCCTGGCTCCAGGGGCAAAAACAAGTAGCATTTTTATTTGGCTATGCAAAAGAATTGCTCTGCTTTGGGTACCTGAATAAATTGTAGGTGGTTATCTCTCTTACTGATTGGTGTACATATAGAAAGGTGTTAGAAGAATTGTTACATATACTTTTTAGTTGGGTATACTTTACTTATTTGAAAGAACTCATTTATGAACACCCCCTCTTTTGATGGTTATTCCTGAGAACCAGGCAGTTAAGACTGACATTTGAATTGGTAATGAGTTTTTAAACTTTTGAGATGACAGCAGTCTTGATAATCCCTTTCTTTCAAGAGAAGTGAACGTATTTGACTAAAACCAAAAGGAGGGGGAATGCTTGGATGTAACTAACCAGCACGGCGTGTTGCAGCATACCTACTAACAAGTGTTTTGGATACCAGCTTTGATTTAAGCTCTTGTAAAAAAAAGAGGATAAATGCGTAGATGTAGATTTGAAGTTCCTCAAGTACAAACCAGTTCTGTCCTTTTTGTTTATTTTTAATTTTTGTTTTAATTTTAAAGAAAGAGGTAAGTGCATGCAATCATTTTAAACCGTGTATTCATGTAAAAGTATTGCTTCAGAACATGATGCTGTATCATTTGTTTACTTTCACCTGAAACATCCTTGGGCTTTGGTCAGACTGACACACAGAACCTACCTGATGCTGACAAGTCCCTCCCATCTTGAGTGGTGTAATATTAAATGAGTTTTACTGCAAATAGTTACACAAAGTGGAAATCTGGTTGGTGGAAAGAATTGACATTGCAACTGCTGATACTTCTCCAAAGAAGTACAAAGAAGTCCTGCAAAACTGTATGAGACAGAACTGGACAAAGATACTTGCAGGGTGTGAACAGACATCTGTGAGTGATGACTCTTAGTAGTTTTCATTAGAGTAGAACATCAGCTGCAGAAAGGGCAGCTGGGTGAGAAGTGTGTAGCTAGTGCAGGAGACTGTTTTCCAGAAAGTGCTTGCATTCTGGAAGAATTAGAGTATCTTATGTGGCATATTAATGCTATTTCAAATAGATTCTGCCATCTCAAATAGTGTATGGTACAGTATGCTGTGAACAGCTTAATGCTCACCAAGACTGGGTTCTGTGATGGGTAAATATTTGTTACTTGTATTACTGAAGGAGGCTGGAGGCCTAAATCTTAAATCATTAATTTTGTAGATGCAAACACTACGTGCAAAAGCAGGTAGCCCACTGCAGCACCAGCATTCACTGGACGTGGTTTCAGAAGACTGAGTGGACTCATGAATTAAGGAAAGGTAGTTCTTTCTTGGTTTGGGGTTTTGGGGTTTTTTTTGTATTTTATGAATGCATACAGCTTCCAAAATACTGACAGGAGGATTTCATGGGTTGTCTCCTGTAGCGTCAGTGAGAGCATAGAAGATAAATATATATATATTCTTAAATACAACATTTTATTGAAAGGTATTATGGGGTACAATCAGAAGAAAAATTGGCTACAATTATATCTTAAAATATGTTCTAAATAGAAACCCATTATTTTCCCTTCCCTAACATAATATCCATCATATCATTTTAAATCATAATCCATTTTATTTAACTTTGTAATATTATGAAACAATGAATTCCCGTTGCACAAAGTGTAAATAACAAGGATACAGCTACACAGCTGGTAGTTGTTTGGTTTAGTTTCATTTTGCTTTTGCTTACATATGTGAAAAAGCTTTGGCAGCCTGTGTGAAAATGTTCACATCGTAGTTCTAGATACCTGAAGGCACAGAACTGGGGCATTGAGGCTTCTTTTATCTCTCATCTTGAAGGACTGCCTCTAGGTGAGGACTGGTGTAATCAGGACTGCTGCAGCCCTGCGGTTGCTATCGCAGCCACTATCCGGCCCCTGGGCCTCTCTGTGAGAGTTTAACTTTTGCTCTAAGGACAGTTAGATTTCCATGTACCTGGAGAAATGACTGAAAACAGTTAGCCTGAGTTAACATACGGGAAGGTAGCACCCTCCATTTTCATTTGTAGTTTGATAATTTTTTGGATTTTATGAAAATACTATAAACTCTTTAGCAAGTGCTTTTGAATGTTAAGTTGTCCGTAGTCTTGAAAAAGGCAGTCTGAAAGGCGTGTGTAAGAATCGAGTGTGAAATGTAACTTCAGAAGTATTCTTGGGATGAGGTGCTTGATATGGTAGGTCTGGGAGAGCAGCCAAGTGGGATTTTATGCTTCAAAATGGAGGAGGAAGCCGTACCATTACCGTACAATTGCATGGACTGGGGGGGTCCAGCTCACATACATGTGTGCACATGCACGTGACAAACTTGCTGCTTTTACAAATGGTGCTGTTTGTCTCTCCCTAAATTCAACAAGCAGGGAGGTTCCAAAAATGGTGCTACTCGTTCAGTGGTTCACCTCTGCTGGGATGATTTCTTTGTCCAAGATCACAGTAAGTAGACAGAAAGTAGAACTGTAGTCAGTGAATGAAGTGGTGGGGAGCGCCAGCTCTAGGGGTTGATTCCCCTCAGGAAACCTCCCAGGCTACAGAGCAGCTTGCCTGGATGTCTAGTGCAAGGGAAGCGCGTTGTTCCCATTAGTGTGCTGACAGGACAGAGCCGTTAGCTGAAGGAGGCTCTGTTCTTTGGGTGGCGTAGGGAGAAACAAGCGTAGTGCTTACAGGGCTGGTGTCTGCCGTGCCGGTAGCCTTCTCCTGTCACTGCTAAAACTGGGTGTAGCGGTGAGTTGCAGTGAGGCTCACAGTTCAAGTCAGTACACAATACTAAGGAAGTCTGGGACAGTTTTAAAGAAATGCTGGTTTTCCTTACGCTTTGTAGTCTATTTCATGACCTGTAGGGACATGCTTGGATTTATGCAGTTTCCTATGTTTGGCTGCGTTCTCTCAGTGTAACTGCGTTGCTCTGCGGGACTATTTTGAAATCCTTACTTTGTGATTTGCCTGGTCAATTGTGTAACAAATAGTCATTAAAACAAAGCTAATTCATGGTTTTCCTATAAAGACTTGTGCTGGAAATAAGCTCTTACATACAGTTTTGAGCTATCTTTGACTTTTAATGTGTGAAATACAGTATAAATGTGGGACCGATATTTAGCCTGCTCTCTGGCCATATGTTCTCTGGCAACATTAAAGCTCAGAGAGACCTTCAGTGAGGTGGTACAAGAACGAAGAAGTGGGTAAAGATTATAATTTTCACAATTAAGAGGTTTTTTTGTAATTTTCCCAGATTTGTTCAGTATTTAATCTCACATCAGAGAAAAAAAAAAAGTCAGCACTGTGTGCCAGCAGTCACATATGATGCCAGCACATAGCAACTATTTGTGTGTGAGAGATCCATGCATAAAAAAAATGACACTCTGGTCCAGCATCAAATGAGTATTAATCTAAGGTTTCCATACAGCTAGGAACAGATTTTTTATAAGAAGGTTTGAAACAAAGAGTTGCATGTTGTCAGTTGTCCCGAATGATCTTAGGGGGGGAAATGGTTTGTTCAATATTAATCACAAATCAGAAGTTAGTTTTTTAATTTTGGGCTAACAGTAAGTGCACCTATAATAACAACAGTATCATTATCTCAACCTTAAACATGGACACTTGGATCTGGAATTTGTGTCTTAAATTCTTGTTTCTTTTGGAGCAGTTTTGGCATCCGATGTTTGAATCAGTTTGGGGTCTGTTAAGAATTTTTGTTCTGGGAAAAATGAACAGGGAATTCTTTTAACTGAGAACTGTACAGATGAAAACTCACAGTAATGGTGTTTTGTCTCTTATAAATACTCTATAACTTTGAAAAACTTGCAGTCCTTTGTATTTTTTTTTTCACAGGTGCTACAATCACTTTAAGGGGTGCTGGGCAGGGAGGCTGTCAGCTACTGAAAAATGAAGTCATAAAATGCCTAGATGATGCAGCAAGGCACTCTCAGGAAGCCAGTCAGCAAGGGCTAAAAAGATCACCTATCTCAGTAAAATAAGGTCAAAATATATATTTTTTAAAATAATTGGGTTTTTAATCTGTCTCCAATATCTGGCATCTGAGTTTAAGTAGAAAGTAAAACAATTGTGCTCTGGAAAATTTTCTGTAGCTACTTGATATAACCATATGATTCCAGGAGTAAGACTAAAGCAACACCTTGATAATAAAACTCAGAATAATGCTGTGATAGTTTAAGTATAAGAAACAGTTGTGAATCTTAAGAGAGCAAGGCTGGGTTTTTTGAGTACTGAAGCATTTAGGTCAATCTTGATTCTTGGGACTTTGGTATATGCCTATGGACTTGAGAACAAAAGAATCATCTAGACCTGCTGAAAATCCCTTGTTTTGCATGATGAGCTCTTTGCTTTTCAGTAAAAACTGTGAACAAGTCTGAGATAAATATTATATTTAAAAACTACAGTCATCACATTTAATGGGTTTTTAAAAAAAGGGTTTTTTTTTTTGTAATTATGAAAAGTTTCCATGTTCTTACATTCTTAGTGGATGCTGCCTTTCATTCTTGCTACCCTAGCACATAATTTATCTCTTTTGAGTGAACTATAGCATTAGTGTCCATTAACAGTTTTGAAACAAATACTAAAATTACTTGGAGCACTTTCAGTAGTGTGTGCTGATCATCATTAGCAGCTCTTCTGCCCTAGACAAGGGTACTGTTGTACAACATCATTTTGTTTGGTTGCATTCACTTAAGTTGTATTTACAGAACTTGTGTATATGTTATTTTTACCTTGGTCACTGCAAAAAATGGCCTACAACCATCACAAAATTCCTTCATGCCATAGATCCTTACAGACTTTAATATAAACCATTATTAAAGTTTCTAAAAGAATGAATTCCTTTCTGAATACACTCAAATCTATTATTCTGCTTTGATAGGTTCTCTGCAAGTGCCCGAGTGTTACACATAATCTTCCACCTTAATTGCTAGCTTTGTGTAGTGACAGAGTAAGAAAAGAAGCGGAATGACAGGATGAAACACAGTGGGATCCTAGCTTGTAATACATTTTCTTTCTGGTTTTACACAATACATCAGGCAGGAGGCTTAGAGTTTAAAATTATAACTTTTTTTTCCCCAAGATTTCCAATCCATCATAAAATGACTGAGTTCCAAAACGTGCTAGAGCCTTAATGCTGGCTTGAGGGGAGGGTAGGAGAAAGTCAAAATACATGTATTGATTGATGAGCAAAGCATCATATACATATACCATCTACATAGATATACTGTCACCAGACCTATGGTAAGCACCTGATTTTGGCACAAAAAGCAAAGCAAAGGAAACGCAGTGGTGCTTAACTGAAGTCCTGGAGATTAGTTATGAGCTTTGCCAGGGATGCATGTTTTTATCCGTACAAACTTCTGAGGAAGAGTTTTCTTGGAGGTTTAAGAAAATTGCCCTCAAGAATATCCTCCTTTGATATTTTGCAGAGTAATGTGTTCTGCCAGACTGGGGACTTTTTACTTATCTTTCTGTACATCAAAGTATGTTTTCTCCTTGAAATATGGGAAGCTGACAACTGTACAACAGCAGCAGGGGTCTGGGTTCACAGAGTAAGCAGTGATTCATTATGGTACTTTATTTGGATAGGCAACTGTGAGAAATAGCTTATGATGTATAAAATATCCGAGTCTTTTTTTGTACTTGAAGACATTGTTATCTCTATTTGAAGTTGGCTAGTGAAGGTCAGTCAGGCTAACCGCTTGCAAAAGAATATCTTGTCTCTGTTGGTAGATACTCTTTTCAAAGTTCATTGCATCCAGAAAGCTATTTTTGTAAATACCACCCATCATAGCAAATTACATATTGTTACTGGGAGGGGGAAAGGGAATGGCGTATGAATTCTTCTCATTTAAAAAAATCAATTATTGTTGCAAAGAGCATTGCATAGCAACAATAAAAAGTCTAAGAAGTTAATTTGTTTAAGATTTGGTGCTGATCCAGAATGTCAAATTGCAGTGCTGAAGTGATAAATTCTGTGATAACCGTAATACTGAAACTTTCACTCACTGATAACCATGGCAGTGATATATTGTGGTATTTTCATGACATTTCCTTTGCTTTACTTTGAAGTCTAGTTGGTTAAGTCAGGAAATCTTTCTGTATTAGCAACACTGAAGTTAGGGTTGCTTCTTCCTCTCTTTATTTCTTTTATTTGTTAAATAAGAATGGAAAGCTGTCTGTTTAGGCTAGTACTAACAGTGGCAAGTGGTCACATACTGCTTCAGTCTATCACATTTTGGAATGAAGCCCATTAAAAAATGGGATTTTACAGTAAGTACCGTTTTGAAAGGAATTAATAGGTTCTTTGTGCTCCACTTATTAAAAATAAACAAATCTTTGTCTTTCAGGGGTGCATTTGGCTTAGGTGTTACTATATAGTGTCTGCTCAAATGTTTGTAAACTGGTGGTCTCATCCCAGAAATATTTACAAACAAGCGCAATCCCAGTTAATCATGCCTAATCTTGTGAAGAAAATTACCGATATATGTTGGACTTGCAGAATTAGTTTCTCAAGAGATCCTCTTGATTTCAAAAGAACTGATGAGTTGTCTGTGTAAGACTTCTGGGATGTGGCTCATAGAAAAGGCTTTCAAACATATATGCAGGTGAGAGTTAGCACTGGCGCAAAGAAAACCAAAGATCTTGTAACTCCCCTTCTTTACATAAAGCAGTTTTCAGACTGATTTTTTTTTTTCATAATGCACTCTTTTCTAGGAGATTATTGCACTTCTTGGATGTTCTGAATAGCAGAGTCGTTGGATTCCTACATTAAAACTAAAACTGATTGCGATGATGTAGGAATGTGTTGCATCCTTAATATTTTTATTTAAATTATATTATAAAATTATATTTAAAGCACTAGGTATAAAGTATCTAACCTAAGTAACTGTTTGGAAATGCTGGTACACTTTTTGCTCAGTTTCTCTTGTCACTTACAGTTACTAGTGTGAAAGGAACGGCTTCTATAAAATTCACAACTCATTTTAACCTAAAGGTTCCTGATTAATTTAAATCTAATCCTGTTGAACTCACTGGCAATGTTTATCCTTGTTCCACCAGATTGCAGTTAGTCGCTGTAAAACCACAGTTCAAAGTAAAATACTTTGGTTTCACTGCAGCTACCAGTGTAATTATGAAGATGCAAAAAAATGCCTACCTCTAAGCTGTTGTTTTAAAAGGTTATCTAAAAATATCTGCATAAAACAGCTAAAAGGCCTTACCAGATGGTAATCTGGAACTATTATGGAAATATCTGATTGGAAAAACCCACTACTCATCTCATTTAAAAAAAAAAATGGGTAGAAAAATATAAGCACTAATATTTCCATCACTGTTTCATGTATCAGGGGAAAGTAGGCCCTCAGTCAGCAAATACAGCTAAATCTGTTTTGTGCTGTGGCAAATCCGCTTGTGAAGAGGCTGTGAGTAATCAGAAGTGACAGCATAAGCACTTTCTGTTCAAAGTGATTTTACAGAAAGCATTATTTTCTGAGAAAAATACACATATGGCTCCCATAATGCTGAAAGAGCACTGATGTATCCATCTATTAGCACCAGTGTTGGGAGAGGAAGTTTTGCAAATGGTGTTCAGATTTAAGACCTTTATCTTGGCATTTCCCATTCTGTAAAACAGCCTTAACGTTGTAGGAGCTGGCCGGATAGGCAAGGGCAGGGTGAGTACTTCTGCCAGGGAAACTGTAGGACATTTCGTGGTGATGGAGACTCTGTCAGGAGCTGTACATGCAAGAAATCAAACAGCAGCAAAAATGCTCTTACTTAGTGGAAGAACAGATGTTCTGATGACAGCTGTAATCTCAGATCCAAAGGGCAAGGCAGACCTTTAGAGAAACCCAGAGGGAGGAGTTTTTGTACGCGTACCAAAGCATGCACAAGATATTGTTTGTGCATTTTGATGTAGGTACTTCAGATCTCTTTGCTGCTTCTCCCTCCGTCCGTCTTCTTGCCGTAAGCTATCAATCCTAATGTAACGCTCACCTCCTTGACACGTACAGCTGTCCTGTCCTGGCCACCTGCGCTGAGCCAGCCAGTAGCCCCCTGCGCTGACCCAGCCAGTAATGGCTGGACTGGGATGAAAATCCAAGAAATCTGGCTCTTACAAAACACAAATTTAAAGGGTGAATTTCCCCCCTGTAGTAGCTACTTATGTAACTGAAAGGTTTAATTCTTGTGCTTGTTTTTCTTTTGTTCTTAATGCTTACCCTGGCTCTACAGTTTGAGGCTACAACCCTAATTCCTAGCATGAGGAACGTGCAGATTTGCCTGGGACCTTTCCGTTCAGTCACTACACATACATAATCAAGTTCTAGTATTCTGATTTTTGTAAACTGCTTACCAGTGTCTCACGTTTACAAAATTGCTCAATGGAACTGCTCAGAACATCTCTTCCTAAAGCCTGGAGCCTCTCAGCTTTTCTTTTTGGGGAAAAGAAAGGTTCTGGTGCTCACACTGGTAGAACTTGGTGGTTCAAAACCAGAAGGTCAATACCAACACACGTGCAATTAAAGTCCTCATGACATTTATGTCACTTGATAGCTACATATTTGGGGTTGGCGTTGTGGATTTATGTATCTACTGAAAACATAAACAGTTTGAAAACTGTTGGCTTTGGAAGTTAGCTCTAAATCTGCAAATAAGGTATCTATGTTTTTCTGAGTTGCTATAACCTACTACCTCCCTAAGATGTTCCACAACAAAGAAGCCTGAAATAAAAGCCTATTTTTTCCACAGTAATTTGTTTTTGGAAGAGGTGGTTAATAGGAGGGTAGCTGAGGAGATTCAGGTCTGGCTGTCTTTCGTGAATAGCAAGCCAAACAATTCCAATTCCAAAATTTCATTACAGGCCTTAATCACAAGTGAAATGTTTCAAATACTTGTACTGCTTCCAGTAATCTCTTTCTCTTCTCATAAAATTCCCCCAAGGAGAGTAAAGCTTAAATGCTGAGGGGTCCGAGCACAGCACTAGTTGTCTACGAAAGTGGAGACAATATTGTTTGTATTCAAGCATGAATTCCGATGACATTTAACAGAGTTAATTTTATCTTTATTTGATATTATGAATTTTGCCTCGTTCTGTTCACTCTGTTGCTTCCTTTAAAATGCCTCTCAAATTTCACTGGCACCGGACCATCATTGGTGATTGCCGCCACATGCCTGTCTAGCATAAAAACATCTTTATTACTTCAGAAAGTCTGTATTTAACAGCTTGGAGATATTTGCATCTGGTTCGGAATTATGGCAGCTAATACTTGCATTGAGAGAGCTGTTCCTTTGGTTTAACAAGCATAAGCTACAGCTTGCAGTAAGGGAACTACTTGAACTTAATAACACAGCAAATGAATGTTGTACTGCTCAAATCTGTTCTGTCTGGGTAGCTTGATGTGCGCCAGTTAATATGAGTGGGAAAATTTTTAACCATGGAAAATAAAAGGGGGCTTCCGTAGTGGTGTTGGTGTCTTCTGTTTGCATCAGCTTTAGTTTTAAAACAGCAGCATGTAGATACACATTCCAACAACAAAATTTAAGCAATACATGTTGAATGTTTGTTGATGAGGTATAAGGAGAAAACATATCATTAAAGGCTGCATGCAAAGAAGGGAGATCCTCCTACCTCTAAGGTACAAATCATTGCAGTTTTCATTCCTTTTTTATTGTGGCCACTGTGTGTCTGAAATAAAATAGTTTAATGATGGAAACACATGTCAGAAGAATTTACTCAGTGGTTGCTTTGCTAACATTGGTATCATTTTCTTCCCTACAGGTATTTCTGTAACGAAGAAGACTCATACATGTAAGTAATATCTTTTGATTTAGCATTCTCTTGCAAATGGAATTTGTGTTAGGCTGTGCTGTGGCGCTTGGACTATTAGGTGTTCGTCTGGTCTCAGAAGGCTCTCTTTTAAAAATCCTGTTGGGTTTTCTGCTTTAGGGCGATTACAGTCCTCGCCTGAAATGTCATCTAAATGAATATACAACGTGTGTATGTATGTATGTGTGCGTGCATTCGCGTATGTGTTAAGTCAGAGGGCAGAAAAAGAAAGTCATGAAGAAAGGCAGAATTCCTTGCTGTAGTCTGCGTACCTTACAGCTAGCTGGTAAGTAGTGTATCCAGAAAATACAGGTGAGAATGGTTATATTTTATATGTCTGTTGTATATGCAGTATGATTCAAATAAGAATAAGTTGTTTAATTGAAACTCTTCTGTCCCTTCCTATGCGTTAATCTGCAAGGTAAATCATTCTGTGCTTGTCCTTAAGGAGCTCTTGATGGGAATGGTGAGGTTATTGTTTTGCTCTCAACCATATAAACAAACAGTCCTCATAAATGTCAGCCTTGGAAATGGATGTGGATGTGTGCATTTACTTATGTATACATTATTCTGAATCTTCTTCAAAGACCTCATTATCAGGGATCAACTTTCACCTACTCTGCAGTGAGTTAAAAGCACAATTCCAAGAAAATCTTATGATTTGTAGCTGAAGGAGATATGTTGAGATTCTTTGCACACTGTGGAAGTTTGGAAATCTGTTAGTGCAAGAGTTGTGCTTGCCTAGGATCTGGAACGGGAGTGGGCTAAAGCTGAGGCTATTAGTCTCGTGAAAGCCTTCTAGCAAAATAGGAGGTAGGCTACACAAAATTTACAAAGATAGATGCATTTTAACAGGGTTTTGCATTTGAGGTATGTTCACTGCAGCTTCTAGGGTTAAAGCGGTGTCAAAGTGTCTTAAATTAATTTCATTCTTATGTCGTTCCTGGTGTTAAAATATTAATTTAATGAAAAAGCTGAGTTGAGATTATGAATTCTCACTATATAGAGTTACAAAATAGAGTTGCTTGATTTAAGAATTTCAAATGAGACGCTGATTTGTAGGAGTTTTGAAGCAAATGTTAAATGTCACAAACTTTTAGAGCATGATAGTCCTCCTCTGCTTAGGTGGGCGTGCTGCTTAATGTGTTCTTAGGGTCAGATCCTCTTTGGCTGAATGCATATGTGGTTTCCACTGAACTTCATGGGAGCTACAGATAGGCACCTGAGGGCAGAATTTCACCCTTACATTTTGGTGTGTATTTGAGCTCATGCTGACTGCGGTTGACCGTACAGGAGACTGAAGTCCTCTGTATATCTGCAGGCCAGGCATTGTACAGGCAGCTTTCTTGCACAGCCTTGCCCATGAGCTAAACCCTGGCCTGGAGCAACCACCCTCTCTAGAGATGGCGAGTAATTTGGCATTTACGCTAGCTCAGTCTAGGGCCTCTCTCGTATAGAGGCTAATGACTGTACCTGGTCATTTGTGACGCTCCGCCTGGAAATCAGCTGAAATCACCCAACATACTTTGTAGACAGCAGTGCTGTGTACTGACCTGCTGAAGAGTCACATCTCCAGTTGCAGTTTTTGTGAAAATTAAATAGTAACCGCAAATGTAAAGAGCATAGGAAATATGCTCTTAAAGTGTTGTCATCATGTATTTCTCCGTGGATGCTGTTTGAGACCTATGATGAAAAAAAGATGTATTCATCAACTGTGTTCGATGACTAACTACCATTCACCGTATATGGCCTTTAATCGAGTTAAGACAGAAGCTGGGATCCTTGCATCTTCTCTGTTGAGAACTCTGTGCTGTTGTAAGAGAACAGTCAAAGAGCAGTCCCCGATTTGTTAATCAATTGTCATGCAATTGCTGAAGCATGAACAAAAAAGTTCCTTCAATACTGGGAAGATAAGCTTGCCCATTAAGAAAGGATTAAAAAAGAAGGAGCAATATGCTGTAACTGGCATGATGAAAATGTGGGCTACGTTTGCTAACAAATATGTATGTGTTTTCGTTCAGTTGTGGTCAAAGTTCTCTTAGAATTAGTTCCTGTTATGAGAAATTCTCATAGAGCAGGAATTAACGTAAATTGTGCATGTTTGGCATTTTGGCATCACGCACAATAAGCATTCTTTTTTCCTAATTGCCTGGATTTTTTTTTATCATTGAATAGAAGTAGACATCAAAATTCACGGTTTTGGAATGACTTGGGAAAAAATATATAAGCACCTAAATGCAAAAATTTCAACTTGAGTCTGAGTTGTTCGCTACAAATGATAAGGAGAGTTTTTGTGTATCAAGTTGATCTGGAGTTTGCCTGTCACTCTGTATCAGCATATATAACATATCCAAAGTAAGTTACACAGAGTAAAATTTCTGCAAAGAAATTTCAAAAAACATTCTCGCAAACACTTTGTGAAGTGTATACATGTTGTCTGCACTACTCTTTAGAAATATGGATGAAGTTGTCTTTTTCCAGGTGTGTGAGAGTGCTGACTGACTGTGAACTAGCACTTCTTTCTAGTGACCTTTTGACTTAACTAGTGGAGTATAATGCCAGAAAGTTTGATACACTATTTGTTTGAAGCATCAGGTTCATCTTTTCCTGACTTCAGCCTTATAGCCACTTTAATTGTGCAGGTTTTGAAATCAGTGGTGGTCTGTCTCTACTACATAGTTCTTCCTGGGTTAATTGTTTGAAATTTGGAGTATATTTTACACCCTTCTTGGTGTTAGTCTGTGACAAAAGTGTTCTGTCAACTGAAATTGAGCTACTGTGCTGATGACAGGTGCTTAGCTCATTTCTGAATCAAACAATAATTCAGTATTTGTACACATGCAATACAGTGCTGAAGAAATATAGGTCTTTCATAATGTAACTAGCTAACTAAAACCTGAGAGATTTTTGCTCTTCTTGATACACTGATTTTATCCAAGCATTCTGTGTCATTAGCTGCTTCTCCACATCCTCTCTTTGTCAGAGTTTGGGCATTACAAAACCTGCCATTTTTAAACAAGGAGGAATAAATTTTGTCCACCCCAAAATGCAGTTTTTCCCTCAGTAGATTCAACAGCCTTTTGAAGTAAAAATTCATGCCTTTTGTCTATCTATAGAACTATTCTCTCTTGGGCTTACGTGGCAATTTGTTAGGGTAACCATCACCTTATATAACCTTCAGTCTAGCTAAGTCAGATGGTGGAGGCCAAGTCCTATCTCATCTTCCATACAGAGTGAGACTTTTGGTGTTTCAGTTCTTTTTTGACTTGAGAAAGATATGACTGTCACTTAGATTCTTTTCTGATCACTTAATTTACACTAATATTCATAATACAACCCTCTTCCTCTCATGTTTCATGCTCTGCATAGAGAAGTACTCAAAGTGAATGGTTACTTTGATGCACAGCTTCATCCTTTTTGCAAATTCAGGCAGACTTCATTGTGTCAGTGGTAATAAAGATGTGAAATTCTGGAGAATGGAAGGCTGCAAAGGACCTGACATTTAGTACCTACTGACTTGGGTTTATGCTCAGTCCTGAAGCGTGTGGTATTTCATTTCTAGAATCTTAAATCGAAATCTTGCTGTACTTCATGGAATGAGTTTCATGGCCTCTGCCAGACCACTTGTGACTCAGAACTATCACACAAATAAATCACCTTCTTTTTCTCCAGATCATTTTTGTATCCTGGGCACTGACTTTCTTGAATGAATTTGACTTGCCTGCCTATCAGAATAAGGTGTGGTTTCCTGCGGATGCACGCGGAAGGCTGATGTTGTAATGAATCCATGATGTAATGGAGCCTTCTTTCTCTCGCCATTTGAATTGCAGTGAACCACAGTCAGAAGCTTCAAAGGAGTTTGATTACATAGCTGGAGTTCACATCTGCAGAGAGGTCCAGATACATTGCTTACCTGACATTTTTAAGATAAAAAAAAAAAAAGCGCACAGACTTTGCAAGCCCTCCTTTTGTGCAATTTTCTGTCCGTGTCTCTGGAAAGCCACGCAAGAGCTCCTACCGTCCATTGGGACGTTGTTGTGCAGCAGAAAATGAGGAGCCCCGGGTGCTAGTGACGTGTGCTTGTTACTGCAGAGGCAGCGGGCTGTGGGGGTGCTCTCGCCTGGACTAGATTGACCCGGGGGCTCCTTGGAACCAGGAGCTGCTTGTTGGGTTTCACTTTCCAGTGACAGTGTGCCTACAGAGCACTGCCAGCACAGTGTGGGCAATGACCCTTTGTGAGCTGAGTCCAAAACTGTTTGACAGCTGCCTGCTTCATGCACTTAGACTTAATGATCATTGTTTGGAGAGAAAGAGCATGTTTCTTTGGGCAGTCCCAGTGATGGATAGCCAAGTACCTCTGTTCCTGTACCTGGACCAGCTCACTTTTCAGAGAAATTTAAGATTAAGACCTACCAGCCCAGTCTGTTCTCTCTCATGCCCTTATGATAAGGATTTCCCTTATTGGTAACGGAACTTTTTAGTTGTGCTACTTTGCCACTATCCTTAAATCTCTGACTCAAGGCAGTCAGACATGACAGGCTGCTGCAAACTGGTGTTCAAAATGTGCACCTCATTCTCTGTTCACAGCAATCTGAGCACTTGAGCTGTTGGGAAGTTCAGCTTCATCTCAGACATACATGTATAGAATACTTTGCATTGCTTCCTGAGGTGGAATTAGGCCAGGGCAGCTGTACCTTCCCAGTATCTGGACAGGTTTGGTGTGTGGACTGTCACATTTCAGCGCGTTACCACTTGTTACCTGCTCCCTGAACTACCACAGGTTTTGTAACCTGCTTCTTTATTCTGTGTCACTGCCTGGTAATGTGTGATACTGGCAAAAACAGTGGGTGGTGATTGTACTTTGTAGATGGTATTGTAGTAAGTACAACAGTGAGAAGTCACTTTTAGTGATTTGTGGACTAATTTTGTTCATCCTTTATTATCTGGTTTGCTTGCAATGGAAATAGATGTACTTGGGTATCGCATTCAGCACTGTATATATTTTCATAACCCAAGATATATCCAGACTTAGCAGAAAATACTTATACTAAAACCCTCCCTAGATTAAAACTCCTTGGTAACTCTAAGATATTTACCCTGTATTTCAGACCAGGGACTTCTCTGCTTTTTGTGATTTACTGACATTGTTATTCTAGAGTAATTTTTCTTCAACAATTATGCCAGTAGGCATCTCTATGTGAATTCCTTAATTTTGGATTAAATATTCCTTACTTACACTGAAATTATCCTTTCAGTTAATTTCTGGCAGGTAAGAAATGTTTCCAAAGCTAGGTGCTGATTTTAATGACATGAGCTCCTACTGGAAAATTAAGTGGGGACTGTGTGCTTTTAATTTTTGTCGCTAAATAAAAGGATTTGCACAAAGAGCTGGCAGCTTTGTTGGCAAAGGGTGGAAGTAAACCCATCCCTTCTGCTGTCTGAGATCCCACACTAGGCGCCTCTCCCAACCTCTTCCCTCGCCCTCACATCAAGCTCTGGGACTGTTCCTACGCTCATCTTGTAGCAGGTGTTGGTCTGGAGAAGCACCTCGACTCTGCGTACTGCAGTGAGACTTACCTTCAGGCTAAGTGGGCAGTTCATAATTCATGTTTCAGCTTTGCCCTGCAGTTGGAAGGTTTGACTATACCATAAGGAGATCAGCGGGGCTGTATGCTGCCTGCTGTATGGAACAAGACCTCAGGTGTCGGAGTGACAAGGTTCAGGTGTCTCAATAGGTGCCCGCTACCCGGACAAGGCCCTAAGGCTCTGGCTGCAGCTTGGAGCGCTGTATCTGCGTTGCTGCTGCACACGACTAGCTGAAAAAGGGAGTGTCGTGTTCTGTGGGCATCAGGCAGGCTCTTAATGAGCAGAGATCTGTTCCTAAATCATGCCCTTTGTGTCTTTGGGTCTAAGCAGTTGCTAAGAAAAGGACATCACTTGTTAGAAACTAAGAGGCTGATTTGGGGCAGGAGACAGCTCTTCGGCTTCTCAGGTGTCCAACTATCCTAGAACTGTTGTTTCACAAAGTTCTACAAGCTTATTAAGGTTTACAGCTTAATTGAACCCAACACCTGGATTTCTCTTTTACTTTAATTCTGCTTTCTGCCTTATATTTATAGCCACTGGTAAAGATTTCTCAAATCTTTAGTTAGTTATTTTGCTTAATTGCATTAAAAGGAAAAGAAATTAATTTTTTTTCTGATCTGATTTATAATTGCTTAGTACATCTGTTGTACTTTGTACAGTCTACTTCACCTCATGTGTTTCATGTGCAGGCTAGAGTAAATAAACGATGCTTTTCCTTCACCACATAGGAGCCTGCAGAAAGCTGATGGTTAACAGGATCTGCTGTTAGCACCAAGGCCTAAGGAGAACAGGTGAAAACTAAACCCTGTCCCCTGAGGCCAATAAAATAGCTGTTTGGTCCCCTGTGTGTAACCTCATAATAACTTTACTGGGCAGCCTTAAGATCCCTTGGGGGCTTCTCTGCAAGAGCACTCCCTCTCTTTGTTCAGATTGCTTATTAAAAATGATTTTATAATGAAGTTGCCTCAAATAGCAGCTACTTTCCTGCTTGTCCTTGAAGCACTGTTTGCCCTGGTGAAGAATCTGAAGACAACTATCTAGGGCTTTTCTCTTGTTCAAAACTTTTACTGAACTACTGCTACACTTGATTTTTTATTTTTTTTCCTGAGAGACAAAGAAAACCTCTTTATCAGCAGCTAGATATTGTACCTTTAATTCCACTTTGAAGCCACCCCTGTAAAAAGCTTTTCTGGGGTGCTGGCATCGTGAATTGATCAGTTTTATTCCCTGCCACTCAAAACACTATGTCAGTAACTTGTTTGTTGTCTGAGAGAGAATGAATGTTGCCTTCTTGTTGTGGTGGCCAAGTTTTGAGTACAGGGGCAAAGCCAAAGGCATGGTCAAACAATGAGGAGAGGAGGGAGTATAAAATTTTGTAAAATAAGATGTTTTTGTCTGGCTTGAGAGTAAGAGTACGGAGAGTGACAGTGTTGTGTGTGTATGTGTGACGTTCAAGATGAGGCTGTAGGTGGAAATCTGTGGAAGCTCTGGTTCTACATGGCAGGTCTATAGCAGTGAAACATTTTCTCTGTCAAAGTTATGGTATTTGTGAGAGAGACTGGCTCTTTGCCTATGTGTGAGCAGCTGTGGGTAAAGCATCAGGAGAACTTTTTGTTAATGCATGGTTTATGCCCTCACAGAATAACTGGTCAGAGGTGAGACAAATCTAGTGCCTCTATTAGCTGCCCAGAAGCTTGGCTTCTGCCTGGGCCCCAGCACTTTGGCACAGTTGGAAGGAACATTTCATTTTCTCTAAGGATGATGGAACAGGCAATTAAATGCACTGCCCTGGAAGTCCCCTGGGGAGCTCTGTCTATTAGCTGCACTTGAAGCTAATGTCGGGTCTCTTCTCTGGTTCTGTTCTGAGTATATGGAGCAGCTTCTATCTACGTGGGATTTGTGGCTTTAACCATTAATTATGGACTTATTTTTCTGGTAAATACTTTAAGATAGGTTTTTCTGTGCCTTTGTAGCAAAATAGCATGCAAACTGCAGCACTGTTAAAAAAAGCTGCAAACAGATGAAAATTAATTTTGGCAAATGAAGACTGGTAGGCATTTGCAAAATGTTAATCATCCAGTATTAAAATATGTGTATGTGTGCATCTACGTTGGATTGTAGTTCAGATACTTCTAAATTACAGCTACTTAGCAAACTCAATTAGACAAGGCAGAAGAAAGGAAGCTGTATTACATTTTGCAAGTCTTTATCTGGGGGTAAGTCCTGACCCTTTCCATGCCTCTAATACATATTAATAGAGGCTACAAGTCAGTAAATTCCAATTCTGCTCACACTTCATTTCTTTTTCTGCTCTGTTCTGTGGAAGCATACAAGATGGGCAGAGACATTCTCTTTCATGGTTAAAAAGTGGTTTGGAGCCCCGTGTTTTAAGGAATGATGAAGTGTTGGGAGAGCATTAGGAGGTTTCTGACATTAGACAGCTGATTCTGTCAGTGTGGTTGATGGATATGAAGAGATTTTGGATAATAAATAAATTTAAACTGTTTGTGGACTTAGGCAGTAAATGCATTGGGAATGTCTGCAGTGTTCTCTTATACACAAGTCTTGCCTTATAGTTCCCTAGGAAGTTGTTCTTACACTTTTTGTACCCTTCTCTTTTCTACCTATTAATTCCTAAAGCCAGTCTGATGTTAGAAATAGTGAATTAAGTCACGAACAGCCCTTGTGCAAAGCACTCTAACAGAGAAAGTGTGGGACTGAGCTGAGTCCTATTGCAGCTGCTTTAGGGATTCCTGTTGGCTGAAACATGCTTTGATCAGCCCTTAAAACATATTCTCCTTTTTTGTTGTTGTTTTTGAAGTCTCCTGTCTTCAGAACTCTCACAGATGCTATATGAAGTTAATGTTTCCAGCTTGATAAGAACAGCCATCCACAAGTTTGGTGTGGCCATTGGTTACAGAGGGGAGCTGTGTTATGGGCTGAATGTAAGCTTCAAAATATGTGATCCTCTCCACACTCTTTAATCCAACTCTGAGAGCAGTAGAAGGTACACTTGGCAAAGTCATGAAGTTAATTATTTTTTTTTTGTTACAGTTTTAGAGTGCCTTGGGCACCAGAAAACTGACAGATGAGACTTCTCCAAATCTGCTTTTGCATTCTGGATATTTTTCAATGCAAAGAATGTGAAAATAAATAGGAATGTTGCTGCTTATGGCTTTCTTCTTTAATATGTGGGTCACATTTTTTGGCTTTGAATAGTCTGAGTCTAGGCAGCTTTAACTATACATACAGAGAAATACCAATACACTAGGAGCGTTTTGACTACATCCTTTGCAATAGTTTCCTAAGAGATAATTGTACTTACTAAACAAGATAAGTGCAAGATTGTGTGAGGGTGATTTGAGCAGTTCCTTAAAGTCACCTCAGTTTCTGTAGAAGGGTAAGTCTTTGTCTCTGTGAATGGAATGCTACCAGATACAGCAAACTGTTGGGATTAAATTAGGATTAAAAATAGGATTAAAACATGATCTTTAGGTCTGGTTGCCCATTTGTTCAAAGATCAAAAGTCAAAGTGTTTTCCCAGAGTAGATTATTTGTTCCCACGGACATATCACTGCTGCCTTTTTTCACACAATTAGAAGAATCTGTTATTTCTGCTCACATTCATTTCACTTCATGACATTGTTTCTTATAACACAGTATTGCATTTTTGTTGTAGTAAGGCTGAATTCTAATGATTCTAAAGCAAGCTCAGTCATATGGACTTCTCCAAGGCTGGTATCTGAACCAAAAAAAGCACATTTTATTATCTGAATTTTGAAACCGGGGACTGATTCCATCATTCCTAATAGACTCATTTATTCGACAGTGCATTGCTAGACTTGTGCAATCACCGCTCTGAAGCAACTATTGAACCTGAAAAGGGCTTTTTAATGTATGTTGAATGGCTAACCTTATTAGGACTGCAAAAATATTGGAAGGTTTTGCAGCCTTTCTCTGAGAACATCAATCTGGGATTATTTAAATGTTCGTCCCAGCCGGTAGCACAGTTTTATGCAGAGAACATCTAAGGCAGCTGGTTATGGCAGGTCAGGTAGTCACTCTAACTCATTCTGAGTAGCTTGTTCTTCATCTTATGACCCAGTGATGGTGATATTTGTAAAGCTTATTTTAAAAGAAGTTCTCCTGGTCACAGCATTTCTCCATTGAAGTCTCCTAATGGGGTGAAGTAGAGTACTTAATGCTCACCTAAAAAAGACAGAAAGCCTCAAAGGGTAGTGTGGGTCAGTTTGAAGAGCTGAAATTTGGGGTTGAAATGTAGGAACAGAAGCAGATTGGTCCAAAATGAAGTAGAATCCTGATGGAATTTGGGATACAGACTTTTTAAAAATTCAACTTCCTTTTTCTTTCTGCTTAATAGTTGAACAGTTTTGAGGTGTATTGACAAAATGCCATGTCTTTGTGTGTACTGGGGAGGAGTGGAGGCAGGCAGGGAGAACAGTGCACACAGCTTTTCAGAAATCTTGCCAGGTAGGAGTGACAGTTAAGTAGGAGTACAGGTGATTCTTGGGTTTTATAGGGATCAGAAGGTAGGGACAGATGCTTCGGTTCAAGTTTCTGAGTACATAAATGCCAACTGCATTTGCGTTTATAATCTGCACGAGGGCTGGGAAGATGATCATCTGCTTACCTAAAATATGCTCACGTACAAATTGGTTATGCAAAATTCTTCATTAAACTGAAAGCCTCAGAAAACATGGTGCCTGGTGTTATTTTAGTGTAGGGGAGTAGTTGAATTTCCTGTTGTATTTTAATAGTTGTGTTTCAGTTTAAAACAGGAGAAGAAATATAGCACTTTCATGACAAAACAACGCGATTTTTCTGTAATGCCATAATTATCTCCTTTCAATCAACTGTATGGGCACTATAAAAGCAGAGTTAAAATATGCATTATTTGTCATGTGTGGCAAACTTTTTCCTAAATATGTTTGAGAGAGAGAGAGAGACAGAAAGAATCAGTATTAATAAGTAACAAAATTACATCCACCAGCCTGAATACCTTTGAATTCCAGTGCGAATATCCTTTGCTACTTTGTGTCTTGCTCTTATAACAAGACACTATAGTTGTAGGATGTAGATTTGATCTCTAACCTCAGTGCAGTCCTGTTGCCTCAAATTACTCTTTTGTCTGGTGTTGGAGTCACTGTTCACTTTATCGAAGGAGTAGATCTCACCTGAACAGAAGTTACAGTTTTAAGCGATAGCAACTGGGACTTCAGGAAGCTTCCTGCCTTAACCTCACTGCCATCAATGGTAAGATCCTTGACTTGAATGGAAATAGAACTGAACCTTCAATGAGTTATTGTAAAAAGTATAAGATATAAATTAAACAGGAAGCCTTGAGAAAGAGGATGATGACTGCTGCAAAGACTAAGACTGTTGTGAGACCTTTTTGCTATCTGGCTTAGCTTCCCCTGGATGCCTGATAGGTTCTTGTTTAACATCAGCTATCAGTTGCGAGTTGTAGCAGTGTGACTTGCTGAACAACAGACTAGACACACCCTCAAAGCAGTTTCCTCTCTTTTTTTTTTTTTTTTTTTTTTTTTGAGGTGTTTACCCACGACTTCAAAAGCCAGTTCACAACAGTGGTGGTGTTCTTGCAGTTTTCTGGAAATTCAAATTAGGTTTTATTTAATCTCTATGCAACAGGGGTAGGGAAACCTCTGGTTTCAGAAAGCCAGTAT
Organism: Pterocles gutturalis; assembly: GCF_000699245.1. Classification (NCBI taxonomy): domain Eukaryota; kingdom Metazoa; phylum Chordata; class Aves; order Pterocliformes; family Pteroclidae; genus Pterocles; species Pterocles gutturalis. Next base: position 31,849 of record NW_010105392.1, on the reverse strand, counting down.
ATGACCAAAGCTATTTAGTGATTTCCTTTTAGATATAGTCATCAGTTGATAACCATCCTTCCCACCAATGTTTGTCTGAAGAAGCTGGTTCCTTATCTTTGTTACTGTTACCTAACTGATATGTAGGTGTGATAGTTGCTGGCTGCAAAGACAACTTTTACAGATAAGGCAAGTTTCCTGTTTAAACTCTTAACATTTCTTTCACTCTGACCTGTTTTTCCTTTCCCTCCCTGTATTGCCCGCTTACTCCAGAGTTATGGTCCTTGAAGCAAAAGTGGAAGCAAGGGGGTCATCCAAAAAGATTATTTTACATGCTGTTGGGGGACATAAAAATACTAAAGCCGGGCTGAAAATAACTTTCCTGTTAAACAAGCTTTTGATATTTCAAAAAATACTTCACTGAAATAGTCTCAGGTTTTTTCTGCAGTTTTCAGGAGGCAGGTAAGAAAACCCTGTGTTAACTAAGAACAGGGTGAGTAGCATAGTGGTCCTTCACACGGGATGGTGGTGACATGACTTTAAGAGCTGGCCTAGAAACAGGGCAGGTCAGGTACTTCAGCCTTAAATTCCCACGTCCTGTTAACATGACCTCACCACCTCACTGTCAGCTGTTTTAAGAGCAGATTTTAGTAGAAAATCCCATCCTTCAAGAAGCGGTAATTTGTATTCCTGTGGAATATTTAATCTTCAACAAACAAATAATATTGTCACCAAAAAATCCCCAGCCATTTCTAGCAGGGAACGTTAGGAAAGAGACACAGAGAACCTTGACTTGGGAAGAAATAATTTGTGAACTTACTAATACGCTTTGTGAAACTAATACCTTGCCATCCCAGTTTGCCAAGAAAATTCCTCTTACTGCGTGTTAATTTGCTGCTTTTCACTGATGTTGGGTGGGAGGTTGTGTGATAGTTGCTCCAGGTAGGAACCTATCACTTGTTTTGCAAATAAACTGTGTTCCTCGCTCCGGAGTTAAATCTCCAGTTGGACTATGGGTCCAGCCTAGCAGGTGGTATTCTAGTCTGGTAAGTGCAGAACTGAGAAGGCTTACGTGTAGCTACTTATTTTCTTGACTCAAGGTATTGAGTTCCTGGTCTTGAAATCACAAAGCTGAATATATGAACATGCTTGACATTTTACTATGTGTTCTGGATAAGCAACAGATGACTATCTATATATCTATTTCAAATGTGTTGTGGGTGGGTATGGGCTGTCCAGTAAATCCTGCATGTTCCATTGTGTCAAATTTGGTTTGCATATAAAAATGACTTAATGGCACTGGCATAGTAAGCCTTTGTGATGCTTCTCTCCAAATCAGACTTGATAGTGCTCTTTCTGACAACCAAAAGGTCTATTCAGCAGTTATAAGTTGGATGAGTGTTAGTTTGACATGGACCCCTGCCACTGGTAGCATTTGGGCAGTTGTTGAGAGACTTGCTTGTAGTACCCATATCATTCCATTCTCCCTCTTCCCTTTCCTGTCCCTTTGCTAATCCTCTCACAAAATCTTTCTCTTAGGCACTTGTCATTAAAAAGTGGCTCTGTTTCTAAATAGACAAATTACCAAAGTGAAAATATAATTTGCCCAAAGCCAAAAAAAAAAAAAAAAGTTAATTCACTATGCTAGTTCTGAGTGACATACCCAAAAATAACCATTCCCTTTATAAGGTTAGTTCATTGCTGGATAATAAATCCAGAAAAAGTTTTTAATTGACTGTTTAAGCAGTTTTAGCTCAAGTTAGTCTTTTCTTCTACTTTTAGCTTCTATTGTTTTCCAGTTTGCAATCACAGTTAAATAGACCACGCCTTTGATGGGTTTTATGTGCTTGCTACACATTTGCTTCTAAATAATTTTGGGATTACATTTCTTCTAAGATTGCTGTTATTCTTAAAGCTTCAGATGGAAGAAAAAGAAAAGGTGAAGCAAAAAGAAAAGAATAAAGGATGTAGTTACTATTTATCTAAAAGTTGTGTGCCAATTAGATATATTTGCACCTGTTAGGTAAGAAGAGAAACAGAAGTTTCAGCTGAAGTAAGTGGTCAAATTGTGTGTGAAGGAATGGCAACAGGAATTAGGTGATGGCAAATTTTGTATTTGATCTATTAAAGCTCTTAAACTTTAGTTTCCTTCCAGTGAGGTCATAACTCATCACCCAGCTACCTACATGCATCAAGCTAAGCATGCCCAGGTTACAAGATGAGAGAGCAAAAGCACTTAGCCTCTCAAAAAAACACTTCTAGGATACTCCCTGTAGGAATCTGCATGTAACAGCAGCTACTAACTTAAATCTGATGCTGTCCATACTCCCAACATACCATATTCATAAAACCATCCCTTTGCTTTAAAGGCTTCGCTTTCTACCTGAAACCTTCGCTACTTTAATTGTTGTGCTCTTGATTTTCCTCATGAGACTTTTGCCATCAAAGAGATGATCAAAGCCAGGTGCAGTGACATAAAGAAAAGAGGAAAGTTGTGGGCCTTTTGGAGTCAGAAGAACCACGCTTGGTTTTAGAGTCGGAAGATCCTGTTAATTGCAAAGTGGTATAGCTGCTGCTTTGTGCCCACAGTGGTACAGCACGCTGCATTTAGTTGGTTTTTACTCCATTATACAGGTATTAACTTCAGTAAGGAGAGAAGCTGGGATCTCATCAGACTATTTGTCAATAGGGCAATACAGTTCTCCCAAGCCACCCCATCCATGTGTTAGCTCTCTTTACTTTGTATTATCAAATGCAGCACTTGTGTCCTTTTGTGCTTTCAAATGAATTTCCAGAACCATCTTCATTCCAAATTTTAAAAGAAGTGAAAATTCTATTAGCTGTTGCATTTGCCCCTTCAGTGGTTATGTCATATAAGCGTGAATCCTAAACTTATTGATTTTTAGTTTGTTTCACAGATGATTTGTGTGTGTGTGTGTGCTTAGTATTGAGAAAAATATTTCCATGTCATTTCTAACCATGTGTTTGCATGGAAACAAACCATCCATAACACATTGTATTTCTATGAAAACACAAGCTTATTAAATGTCAAACAGTTTATGTTTTCATGGCAGTCATCTTGAAATTGGCACATTCCCTGTGTCAGTGTTTTGTGATTTAAGCTTAAAACTGTCATGTTGTCAATGTTCAGACATGACAAGGTCTGAAGTCTCGCACGTGGAGGAGGAGAAATTAGGATCTTGTCGATTAGCAGGTGGTGGTAATTTAGGTGTGTTTGAGACTTGTGTTAAGATAATAGGAACTCCTTAGTCTGAGTGTCGTCAAATATTTAAGCTTGATAAAGAGGTTGTGTCAGTGTCGAAGTCAGAGTAATTTGTGCTTACTGCAGGCTGACTGTAAATATCAGGTTTTGCTGGAGGAGCTTGAAGTGCCTTTGCACATTTAACTTTATCACTCAGCTCATGCATTGCAGAAATGACTTTAAAAAGCAAGGAAGCTGGGAGAGATGGCTCCACACAAGTGTACGGAGCAGGCGGATCTTAAGGACTATAGCAAAAGTTTTGTCATTGCCTAACCACTGGGGACTTGGAACTGCAGCTTCATGGGTCACGTTGTAACAGGCTGAAAAATTGCTTTCCAAGCAGACTGGCTTCTGGAAGGGAGAGCAGCGCCTGCTGGGTAAGCTCACAGCAAAAAGGTGCTGTGTCAGTCAGGTAGGGCATGTTGAATGAGCTGCAGTTTATCAGGAAGATCCTTGTTTTAGGGAAACTGCACTCACATCAGAGTCTGTCATTGCTCTACTGGCAGGTGTGATGAACATCAGGCTCTTAAAGAAAAGATGAAGAAAGTATGTGATGCATATGGGACAAGGACAATGCAAAGGTCATAGTAAGGAGAATTTTATCTTCACTGAGATAGGAAATACTTGTATAAGCAAAGCCCTTTTAGCCCTCCCACCCCCATCGTTCTTACACTGTCACCCTACTGATCTTGGCATTTCCAGTATATATGGGTTACAAGGCAGTAAAATCAATTTAGCTTCTATCAAGCTGTCTTGTATTTTAGAATGTAAACTGATGTTGATCATGTGGTTTAATTGAATATGACTCAGAAATGGCTTATTCTTCATGTGCAAAAATTTTCAGGAATAATTTGCAGGTATCGGTGCAGTTGCATGTATTACCCTATCACATTATGCAAATAATTAGGAAAAAAAAAAGCTATTTAGTTTATTATCTCTGTAGCGACAATGTACACATATTTTACATGCACATTTCAACTATATTTCATCTTCTTGTGATTGCATGGGAAAACCTTTAATACATTTCTCTACAATGAATTTTAAGTTTCACAGTGGAATTAACTAAATGGTTTGGTTTGATTTGTATCCTAATGGATGGGATTTAAATCCAATTTTCACATCACACAGAAAATGTCTTTTTTCAGTATCTTTTTGACTCTGTTCTGTGGTTGTCTCTTCTGTGTAGCAAAACTAAAGGCAGTTTCTCATTGTTGGAAAAAGTTATAGCACTTGACTCACAGTAGCAGAGATGCTTCAAGTTCCTTACACAGAGTTTGCCTAGTGCTTGCTCATCTTTCAAACTCTCTCTGAGGGCTTTTTGTCCACGCTTGTGCCTATGTGGAGTTTTGAGGAGAGCTGTGAGAAAGCCCAGTTTCCTAGTCAGCCCTCCGTGGCTGCTGGGATATCTGTGTAAGACGATGGTTCTTCCCTTCATGGATCAAATTGCAGAACTTGATTCTTTTGTGAGCATCATTTACACATAACTTTCTCAGTTCTGTCCTTACACATATCTCCTGGCAGCTCAAACTATTGTTAATGACAGGCATCCACCTGGTGACAAGTTTAATGATTCATGAAATCCTAGCCCTCGGGGCATATGCTGGTTATTTATTGTTACACACAGGAGTAAAGCAGATAGTAAATTTATCACTTTCAGATTTAGGTGACTGAAATGGGTGTTTATCTGAAAGAGATAGTGAATGTTTATAGACACTTGCATAACAGCCATTTTTCATTTAATCTTACTGCTAGACACAGTGGATATGCGAGACTGGCTATAATTCTGCTGCAATTGCCAATTTTATTTTTTTTGAGTGTTGACCTAGGTGTGTAACTGTCATAGGTATGGTACCACATGTCAGAATACAGCTGTGTTGATATGAAGCTGTCCTTTAATTTTAAAGGAAGGATGAAAACTATATTAGTGGTGCTGAGCATGGTATCATAAACTTTGTACTGCTTATACTCTGTATTTGCATTGTGATTTTTTGCCACATAGTAGAATCATAGGATCATAGAATGGTTTGGGCTGGAAGGGACCTTAAAGATCATTGAGTTCCACCCCCTGCCATGGGCAGGGACACCTCCCACTAGCCCAGGTTGCTCAAAGCCTCATCCAGCCTGGCCTTGCTTAGTTACAGGATAATTTTCCAATTTTTCCACAGATTAGGTTTTCTCTCTGTGTTATATCTTATGTTGACAGTGTAACAGAAGGAAATGATAAATTCTTAGCCTTACCCACAAGCCAGAGGAAGATTTATTGGAGATGTATCAATATCTGTTTTTATTAACAGTGTTGTACTCTGTGCAAACTTCTTGGTACGTGTTTATTCATAGCTGAACTTGGGATGGACCGAGTATAAAGACTCTAGTCTGTAACGCTAAAGGCAAGTCTACTTTACCAAGTCGTGCAGATGAGAGGGAGCAGATCTATGCGGCCGAGCACCTGACACAGAGGATCTGACATCCACACTATACCTGTTTCAGGGTTGGCCTGTTTGTTGACTTCAGAGTAGGTCTAGTCTGGTCTCATGAAGCCTACTGCAGCTGGAGTGAATTACATACTGTCTGGGAGTGCATCTTTCAGTTCAGTTTCATCGGAAAGGAATCCTGTTCATGCAGTCTGAGGCCACTGTATGATGCAAACCAAGACATAGTGAAGCAATAGGGAGAGCTGCTTCAGAAGCACACTCCTGATCTGAACTAAGACATTGATAGAGAGACACTAAAAAGCTGTGAGTGCAATTTCTGAATGGAACTAGAAATTTCCTAGCAAAGTAGTGTTTGCAGTACCAGCTCTGCTAAACTGCCTCCTTGCAAGTCTCCTCGCTTTCCTCTAGCCTTTATGTTCTCTCTGAAGTGATCCCATGCCTGCTGCCCATTTCAGTCCCATTGTGGGGACAGCTGACTCCTCCGCTTCTCCAGAAGCCGCCCGTATGCACTGATGCATAGTAAAGTGAATAGGGTTGGGAAAGGACGTGACTTTAAATATGAAACATTCTGTCATTACACTGTTAAATAACTTCTAAAGGATAATCATATGAATCTTTTTGCATTGCTCCTGTTCAGAATTAACTGATGGCTGGAGAATGCTCCTTATACTGTTCTTCAGTTTGTAAAGGGAAGTCAGATAGATCTTCTGCTTTTTCTTTCTATTTCTATTGCATAGCATATCCAGTATAAGAACCCGGCGTTCACCCCAGTCTGTAAGGAAGTGCTGGAACTCACTGTGGGTAATGTTGCCATATACAGAGAAAACATTTACTGGGGGAGAGGAGAGAGGATGTTGTGTCCCCTGCACATCATGAAAATTATCACTGAAGTGCAGCTCTTAATTCTCTTCAGTATTATTTTTGTATGGATGTCAGGCCCAAAAGCTACAGTGCTCATTATGGTGTATGTTGCTTCCACTGCTCACAGCAATGGAGATCCATGAAGAAAAGATGAAAAGAAGAAGGTGTTCTATAAAGAAAAGTTTGCCACACATAACCGGATTTTTTTGCAGGTGTACAGGTGTGACCTTTTTCTTGGCATTGTCTCTCTGCATAGGGCCACTGATTCAGGATTTTGGGGGGCAGTTTAATGTACTGAAGCTTTCACTGCCTTCACTTACTCAAAATTAGCCCTAGTAAATAATAACTTGGTGTGATTTGTTATAGTGCTGACAGTGTGCTGCTTGGTGGAGTAACTTGTAAAAAGACTGTGATAATTAGCTCCTGCAAGGTAACATTTTCTTTCGTATCTGAATATATAGATTGTCATTTACTGCCATGCTCTGTGTAAGGGTATCAGTATTTCCTCACAGTTGTCTCTTTGGTACTTTGAACAGCTCAGCAATCTCTAGTGCCTTCATCCATTCATTTGCATGTGGTGACCTAAAAAAGCATGTTCCTACCCTTCTTTTTTATAGTGTTACATAGAAATGCGGCTCCAGAATCTCCTCCGATTGTAGGACGACGCGTTTTCCTCGTGAGTCACTGTTTTTGTTTTGTTGTCAGTTCCGGTTCATTCTCTCCAGTCAGTCAACTTTGTTTCTTCTCCCCAGAAGTATCTAATAGTATTAGGCTTGGTTATTTATGTTTAGGTCATCATAATTTCGGTGTTTCTTTTGAAGGTTTAATCTAAACATTGCTGTCCTTTTCTGTCATCACTTTAATAGTTCTATTTGTTGACACTGGTAAGTGTTTGTTTTTCCTCCAAATCTTCTTTCTCAATGGAAAGGGGAAGCCCAAGCAATGAGTGCATTGGGTTTTTTCCTCAGAATTTCAATATATTATATTTATCTAGCTTTCATCTTGCTTTTCCGTGCTCTTTTGCAGACTTATTGTTATTACTGTGAATGAGAGGGAGTCATGGACAGTGACCTTTTTGTTGCTCGTGTGTAAATCTGGCAGTCTGTGGTTTTGTTTCTTTACATTTGCATGTATAATGTTGTATTTCTTTTTTGTTTAAAAATGTGTTTTAACTAACTTAAAAATTAAAACCCCCTTGCCCTGGAACTGTGATGACATGGCTGGGAAGGCCCTAACAATGATCATTGGTGCATCCAAGAATTTTGTTTTTCAGTCCTTCACTTACACAAGCTGGTTCTGACAAACCTTTAATTTACGTTGCTAGCATAGAGACATAGCCACAAGAACTGCTCTGTAATATCCTTTTGAACAGTATTTTTCGTCCACCTATAATGAAAGGTGTCTGCTTTATGTTGCTGCCCATTCATCATTCCTCGGAGACCTGCTGCCTCAGTCAGTTACTTCTTAAATCTCAGTTAACCTTCTAATGTGATCCTGCTCTCCTTCCTTCCTTGTTCAAACCTATTATTCCATAAACCAAGCTGTCCGACATGAGTCTGGTCACCTGTGAGCACACGGTGTAGGATTTCAACATCTATCGCTTACCCTGCCGTTCCTTGGAACAGTGGATTTTCACCACATCTTTATGAACAGAAGAGCAAAGCACCTAACTACCCTGAGCTATTCATTATGTGCTCATGGGTTTGCTTTATGTTTTCCCTCCCTGGTTTAGGACTGTACATTGTTCTCTAATTCATTCTCCAGTCAAGAATGGAGCAATTAGCCACAAACTCTCAAGCCCTGGCAGATGATTAATCAAAGAAAAAAATTAACTTTGGCTGATAATGCTACTCTATGAATTATGAGCTGGCTGTAACCCAGGGAATACTCCTATTGTCCCCTGTACAGGCAGACCATCCTTCCTTGACTCAAGTGCAGCAGAAATTGTAAGATTTTTTTATCTAATAGAATTTTAACCGTTAAGTTATTAATGTTTTTAACTCCGTAATGTAGCGTTTCTGAATCTCTTTTAGCTAGCTACCATGTAATCCTCAGGAAGAAAAATTCCAGAATTCCTTTGTATTTCAGTATAATTTAGTAGTTGAAGGGAAAGGTGGTAAATGAATTTGAAAACATTTAGGTAAACAGCTGCATTGCAAAATCTTACAATTACAAAGATTTGCATGAAAAATGCTGGCCATAAAAAAAAAAAAACCAAAAAAAAAACCCTTTGTAGGCTACTGCCAGTGATTGTGAATGAGTTCCCAGCTGTGCTTTGGTATTGACACATACACAAGTTTCTGTGAAGTGTGTATTTATGTTACTTTTTCTATTAGTACTCTTTTTTGTAATGTTTTTGGAGGCCACTGTCCTATGCCCTACCATGGTCACTAGTCAGCAGGCTGACTAAAACTTGGGCGATGGGTTTTTTTTTTGTTATAGAGTATTAGTGATTCCAAAAGAACTTGAATGAGATTAACAATGACCTGCTGCAAATGTATTTATTTCTGGGGAAAGTATTGTAAAGCACTACTCTGAACTTGGATCTGTCAGCTCCGACCTCTGAAATTCTTTCTGAATGACACTGCAAATCTGTAGTTCTGCTAGCTGCAAACAAGCATGATTTCCATGATAAACCTAGACAGGTTATTTTTCCCCCCCTGAAAAACACTGTAATGAAACCCATGCTACATAAAACCTGTGTGCTTTTCAACTCTTTACTGGATGATTGCTGATTCCAAGATTGTAATTTTCAAATTAAATCTTCAAAAAGTATAACTCAAGATTGCCATTATAGGCAAACCAAAAAATAACCAAGACGTACAGTGAATCTCTGGGGCACTAATAATTAAAGTTGTTGCCAAGACTTTTCAGTGTTCTGAAATTTTCATTAACATTTTATTTCATTTCATTCCTGATCAGCACATGGTGTTTAGCCCATTTCAAGACTGATTTGGTGGGCTTCCAATACAGAAGCCATAGCTTAGATGAGTACACATTGTGAAGAGGTTCATGCAGGTCCCACTTGGTGTTTGAATTGACTTTCCAACTCATACTTCACATTAACAATTGAAAGGGTTAATTTAAAGGACTCAGTGCTGACTGTTAAAAAAAAAAGTAGTCAAATTAAGCGTAAATGAAAAGATGTTTTGTAGTAACTCAATCTAGTCTTGGCATTAGCTTAGCTGTTGTTATCTGTAGCTGAGCTTCCAAACATGACCTTTCATGCGCATTTCTCAGTACACAGAAACAAATCCCGTTTATAAAAACCTAGTCCGTCAACCACAGTGTCTCAAAGGGGACATACCTGCCAGGAAGGCTCAGACTGTTTTTTGGGAGCGTGTTGGTTGCACAAGTTCATCTGAAAAACGATAAACGCCAAATTTTGAGCAGGATCTGGTCATCTGTGTAATTATGTCTAGGGTTGCCCTTATTACCATCAGAGCCAAGTACTTCATAGTTTCTAATATCTCAACATCTGAGGAAGGCAGAGAAGCACTCTCATCTGTAGAAGGAGAACCAAGACATACAGAAACTAAAGTGATACAAATCCTTTTCCAGCTCCCACCTGTGGTATCCTGTGAATATGCCCTAGCCCACTTCCAGCAAAATCAGCCCAATTAGCCCTGCTCAGCAATTCTGCCTGCCTCATTTTTTTTCCATTGTAGATGAGGGAGTGGTTACTTAAACAGCCTCAGAAGCTGTCCTACAGACAGAAATGGAAGGTTGTGTTATTGCTGTGTGCAGCTGATCTGGGGGCAAACATTGATCCACGGCCTCAAAGCTAATCTGTGTCTACTGCTCCAGCACTTCGTGGCCCACAGTCCAAGTGGCTGTGAGCTTTTCCTGCTCCATGGCTAAGCTGCCAAGGCTCAGTGAACTCTTGTCAGCTGACGCTGGAAGCAGTTTTCCCCTATCTCAAAACTACTGATCTAGTGCTGCTTAGTGGTCCAACTAATAGCCCAGTTTCAGCCTGCACCGTATGTTCAGAACAGAACTTCCCGTGTCTCCTGGTTAGGTGACAGTCCGCTATGCTCCGTATCCCTCCTCAGGGAGATGACTTTCCACTTGCCATATAGACCAACGGAGTACTACTTGTTTCCTGAGTATGCTCCTTATTTTTCATTTTTGCTGCTGGTAACATCTGTAAATAGGGAAACTTCTGGGACTGACAGTTGATTGAAATTTCTGTGGGACAAAGTAGCCCCTGCTGACACTTCAATGTAACTGCTTTGCTTTCTATTGGCAAGCTTTTATTGTGTAGATATCCAGGCTCTAACAAGTGTACTGCTTTCAGATACAGCTTTAATTCAAACGGCTTTAAGTGGCAATGAGTAATGTTGATTGATGATGCTGCTTAATAATTTTTTTGTGTCAATGCTAATAATTTCAACTCAGAAAATGTTTTCCTACTGCATTGTTCACGCTTTGCAAGTTCATTTCTCTCTCCCTTGCTATAGAACTTAATCGGATACTTATTAAATGTGATCCATTCCCCTCTGTCTGTCCTCCTCTGATGGAATCCAGGCTTGTCCTTAGTAATAACTGCTTCATGAGACATAAAAATTAGTTTGGAAAACCTGTCTTCCCTTTCTTCCTCATTTGAAAGCCTTTTACATTATCTTTTATATAGAAAAACATAGTATTTATAATTATTATTTAAAAAAATATTTTCCATGTAGAAGGCCAAGCCCTGCCACTGCCAAAAAGAAGCACTCTGGTATTTAGGAAGGAGTCTCGGGGGAAGGTAATACAATGTTGTGTAACAAAGAAGAAAATCAAGTATCTGAAACATTCACTGCTGCAAAGGAGACCCCTGTCAAGTTGTTGCAGGCTTTCTGAATTGGGAGTGCTTATCTCTTCGTGAAAGTTGCCCCTGAACTTTTATATGGTAGTGGTACATGTCCTTTTTCTTAGACTGCACCGTCTCTGCTTACCCTTGTTCCCCCACTTGCCCTAGCAGTAGGCTACAGTGGCCATTGTGATTCACCACTGCAACCAGTGGCATTCTGTAATTACTAACGTAGAAACTACTCAAGGAACACTGAAATAAAGTATAACAATTGCAGCATTCTTGGCCAGCACTGTATTATGGGCTTAGAAAGTTTGTATTATAATTAAAAAAAAAACCAGCATAGATAACAAGAGCAGCAACCTCACAACAGCACAAGCTTAGTACGTTCCAGCAGCCAGATCAATAGCTCTCCAGTGGCCTTACCTCTGCACTTTGATCCCTGGTAAATACTGTGCTACCGTATCAGATCATGTTACCCAGATGTGTGATACCATGTGTTAAAGTTTTAGTGAAACAGATCTGAAGTCTCTGGTTTACTGCTGATAACTGAATTGACCTCCTGAATAAAGAAGACACTGTGTGGCCACATGGTATTTATCCCTCCAGAAGGGAGAGCTGACAGTACAGAGCCTCTGAAATCTGTGAGTGTCCCATCAAAATGTGCTTTGGCGATGCAAAATTTTTAGAGTACAAATAAAGTATATCTCTTTCTTTAAATACAGGCTGTCTTTATGCAACACCAAGTGGCAAAATAGGCCTGATTGTTTTTTAATTTATTTTTTTTAAAACCTTGAGCAGTCACCTTTAAGAATCTGACCCTTATTCTTTCTGCTAGGGAGATAATTACTCACTCTCAATTGCTATCCCTAGGACCAGTTAATGAATGCTATGTAATAAACAGAAGTAGGGCAGCTGGATGAGAACAATGCACAGGTGGGTAAGAAGACTTCATTTGGTGAGGCGATAATGAGCATGAGAACTTGTGGTTTGTCTGAATACCACCCTCGCCTCCTCTTCAGATAGCTCCTGCGTTGTTACTGTGCTTCCTCAGTCAGTTTTTCTACTCAGTAAGTGGCAAGAGGAAGATGGGAAACATCTTCCAAAGGGAAGAGAGGCTTCCTCAGCGGAAAGAGATTCAAGCAGAAGGGATCCTCCCTCTTCCCAGACCCATCCTAAATGTATTTACTTTCTTATGTGCTATTGTGCAGCTTCCCAGAGCAGGCTGATTCTGCAGGCAGAACAATAACTGCTTTGCTGTGTCTGGTTTTGTTATCTCTCTGCAAGACTTATCCCTTCCTTCCTTAACAAAACTACCAAATCTAACCTTTGGAGGTGAAGACAGGATTAATTCTTGATAGACCAGTATATATGATGATAGCGCTGAGAGAGAAGGCAACTGTCCTAGCCCTGCCGCTGCTGGTCTTGCCATCTGTATGGAACAGCTGCATTTTCTGGCCAAGTTGTACTGTGTGCCTCGGTAATATGAGTGTCACAATGAAGTTTAATGGCTAGTGCACACACAGAAATGGTAAGTAACACTGCAATCTGACTGAAGAATATAAATGTTTAATACAAATAAGTATTTCCTTTGCCTGACAGCCTTTCCATAACTGCAGTTTCAGAGATGCAGTGCATCTGTATTTCTTTAAGCCAGCACTACTAGGTCCTTATGAGATGGGTGTTATGTAAAGTCGCAGCAGCAGAGGCTGTAACTCAGTGACAGGAACTACTGAAGATGAACAGAGAGCCAGGCAATATATTCTTTCAATTCTGTGTTTTGTTAACCTGGCTGACACGCAGAAAGGAAATGGGGTCTGAAAGTTTTTGGCTTGTTAACCAAAGTATTAATCACTTAGAAATTGCAAAATTTGGGTTAGTAATGTGGTTTCTGATATTCCACATGACTTGACTTTTTAAAATGTCCTGTTTGAACTGGAACCAAAATTAATTAAGGTAGATTTTCAGAAGCTAAACTCCACTGACTTTCCATTATGATCCGGGCACCTGTCTTCCCTTAGACTCCTTCGAAAATTTCCACCTTAATCTTTCAAAGGCATGTTTAATACTCAGCATGGCAAAAGTCATAGCCAGAACAGCTTCCAGCTAGAGATGAGGTAGGAACATTATGCACACCATTTGCTAATACAGGCACGTACAGGCCAGCAATAGTTCCAATATCTCTGCCAGAAAGCTAACGAGAACATATTTGGCCATAAACTTTCCTCTGACTTGGGCAAGGGCATATCTAAATTCCAGTTGTTTCATGTCCACTAGCTGTAAAATGGAGGTATTGAAGCAGCAGTGCCAGAATAAATTGTGGTTTCTTAAGGGTTTGCAGTGAGAGACTGAGACATGATAACTGAGGAAACCTGCCGTGAGCTGTATTTGCATAGGCAGGTGTCGATTTTTCTTGAGTAAATGGGCTGTTTGTGTGTGCCAAGAGCTCGCCACATGTGTGGTAGGCCAGTGAGACAACACAGGTCTATATGTTCCATTCAGAGCATGCTTGGAGGGGAAAAACTGAAATCAAAGTGTAATCTTTTCTGTAGTAGTCCAGGGGAAAGTGCAGAAATGCCGTCACACCCAAACCCTCAGAACAGTGAACCGGTGAAAGGGTGCACCTCCACTATGCTTGTGGCTATTGTTCATCCAAAACGAGAAGATATTTTTCTTGCATAGCATCCCTTTGCCCTAGGCAAGTGATGGAATTAGGATGGGAGCTAATTGTATCTTACTAAGAATCTTGGAATAGCGTGCCTCTTTGCTGATGCTCTCTTGACTTGTGATCTATCAGACCCTGACCTGTGAAGACAGGGAGCCAAATGAGAGGTGTTGTTCAAGAACTCCCTGAAGGGGGAAAGCTTGATCTCCTGCTTTTGAGCTCTAGCCCCCTTCTTTCCTGGGCCCTCTGCCAAGACATTTTAAGATGACCTTTCGAACCTGTGTTTCAACGGTGGCAAATCTCCACCAGGAGTCAGCATTGCCAGATGAAATGTTGCAGGGCATATAGCTGCTCTGTAAAAATCAAAATGCAGCATGCAGTGATGTTCAGCTATCAGAGCCCTCCTGACAGTGTGCCTGGTCTCCTGTGGAGTGTATTATCCAGGACCGTGCAACTTGGGAGACAAGAGGCACTTGGAAAGTGATGGATGCCTGGAGTTCTTTCCCAGCTGAAATGTAGGTCTCTTAAATGGTCAGAGCTTCTCCACATTGCCTGGGCGCACTCCTAAGGCTGCTGCTAGAGCAAGGAGGAGAGAATGGCTGTTGCCCTTGTGCTATGAAGAAACCATTATCTCTTGCAATTTAACAGCTGCCCAAGGGACAAAGCAAAAGTTTTGATGATACACCCTTACAAGGCCAGTGTTTCTGGAAAGCTGACGGGCAACCTAAAATAATGTCCATCAGACCAATTCCAACACTACTATAGCAGCTGGAAGGCTTTGCTTTCATTCTTGGTACAATATGCCCAGGAGATGCTTTACTGCTGTACGTCCCATGGCTGACAGGAGAGATAAGAAAGGAGACTTCTTCATAAAACCTTCAGGTCATGTTGCCCAGTTCTTTAGAAGAATTACATTGGACAGAGTAAAATGTAGAAGCACCCAACTTCATGCAGAAGCAACCTTGTCATCCTCTTATTCTCCCTACTGTATTGCTTGTTAGTTTTCTTGGTGAATGACTAAGTCATTAACAGCTTAAAGGCAAAACTCTTCAGGTCAGGGGTATTTTTTCATTTGCAGCATACTTAAATCTCTGGGAAGACTTCTATCAACTGCCCTAAGACTAAATAAAGTTTTGATGAGCAGAATTTGGAACTGTAAATGTACCAGAGCAAAATGGTCTCTTCTGAAGTGCCAGTCTCCCAATCAGCTGAAACTACTTAGTACATTTCAATTATCTGCTTTTTGAATTAGAACTACGGGCATATCTGAATGGCACCACTCCGTGCTGTGTAAAAATAGCTGTATGGATAGTTTTGGGTAGTGGATTTTAAAAAATTGTATTCTGATGTTATTGCTAGTGCTTTGGGGGAGTCAAAGGGTTTGAAAAGTTATAATTTTCACCTGTTGTTTGCTGACTCTTAGCTGGACATAGTTACTAGCAGTCAAGTGCGTGTGTATGTACCTAACCTGTTTTGTCTGTCATTGAAGTGGACAAGTCACCTTTCTAGTGGGGCAATCATAGGCTTCTCAAACTCAGTGTGTCGCAGCTTCTTTGACTGTTTTCTTGGTGTTCCAGCTGAAACCTTGCCAAAGTGATGTGATTTGGCAGTCCTCTGGAATGTAGAGGTTAAGTATATTGATTTAATCTTCTCTCAAAGGAGCTGTTCTTTCTCTGGCAAAGCATCACTGTTTTGGTTTTTGTGTGTGCAACTTTGTTTACACGGGTTTAACTGAATGTTGTCTATACTGTGCTGTAAGTGGGAGATGGCACTTTCATATAGTTCTTCCTTCCTGGAGTATGGATTTTTGGACTCTCAGTTTGTTAATGAATCCTGAATTTCCCTGAGCAGTCATTCTTCGGAGCTTTCAATGTGGTAAGTGCTGAAAATAGGGAGAATCTGTTCTGCCATTATGTGCACAGTTAATAGGAGCTATTCATAGTGATGGTTAGGATCTTACACCCCAGTCTTCATGTGATTAGTACTATACTTAGCTCACAAATAAGCATATCCGAATTGTTAGTTTGCAAACAATGTATATAAACCATATTTACAGTAACATAAGGCACAAACTTTAACAGTCACAGCTTTAAGATTATACCTTCCTGGAGCAATGTGGCTATAAAACCAGAATTGGTAACTTTGTTTTCAGAAATCATATGTGTAATATATGACCTATAATGAGTGGCATTCTGCAGGGGTCAGTACTGGTCGGTGACAGGGACAGTGGGATTGAGTGCACCCTCAGCCAGTTTGCCGATGACACCTGCGTGGCACGGTCGATGCGCTGGAGGGAAGGGATGCCATCCAGAGGGACCTGGACAGGCTGGAGAGGTGGGCCCATGCCAACCTCGTGAAGTTCTACAAGGCCAAGTGCAAGGTCCTGCATGTGGGTTGGGGCAACCCCAAGCACAAATACAGGCTGGGCAGAGCGTGGGTTGAGAGCAGCCCCAAGGAGAAGGACTTGTCATGGTGGTTGATGAGAAGCTGAACAAGAGCTGGCAGTGTGTGCCTGCAGCCCAGAAACCACTCGTGGCCTGGGCTGCATCAAAAGAAGCATCAGCAGCAGGTCAAGGGAGGTGATTCTCCCCCTCTAGTCTGCTCCCCTGAGACCCCACCTGGAGTGCTGCACCCAGCTCTGGGGTCCTTAGCGCAGGAAGGACATGGACCTGTTGGAGTGGGTCCAGAGGAGGGACATGAAGATGGTCTGAGGGCTGGAGCACCTCCTGTCAGAGGACAGGCTGAGAGAGTTGGGGTTGTTCAGCCTGGAGAAGAGAAGGCTCCAGGGAGACCTTCAAGCACCTTCCAGTGCTGAAAGGAGAGATGGGGGAGCTCTGGATCAGGGGGTGTAGTGACAGGATGAAGGGTAATGGATTTAAGCTGAAAGACGGCAGAGTTAGATTAGATATGAAGACGACATTTTTGACTGTGAGGCTGGTGAGGCAGTGGCCCAGGTTGCCCAGAGAAGCTGTGGATGCCCCATCCCTGGAGGGGTTCAAGGCCAGGCTGGATGAAGCTTTGAGCAACCTGGGCTAGTGGGAGGGGTCCCTGCCCATGGCAGAGGGGTTGGAACTTGATAATGTTTAAGGACTTTTCCAACCCAAACCATTCAATTATTTTATTTTTTTCCACTTATGCTATAAGTTGGTTGGGTTTTAGGTCTGTAATTTCTGAGTAAGCTGTTTGTTGCCACTCAGGAATTGAATAGCAATTGGAACACCATGGCTGAAATGTTCTTTCATCTGCTTTAGCATGGATGGGCCATGATCAGAACAGCAGGTCTGGATGGATTGCTGAGCTGCTGAATAGCTTGGTGAGGATCTAAACTTTGCAGCTCATTCTGAGCTGTACACTGGCCCTGCTAAAAGGCTTGAGACAAGTACACCCCAAAGAGATCATACTGTAATTACAAATTAAACTGGTGATATGAATCTAACCATTTCTCTTTCTGGTCACATCTTTTATTGGTTATTGTTTTTTCCACTTTCTTTAAATTCATCAATAATTTTTCCTGTGATCCTTTTTATGATCCAGATCCAAACAAAGTGGTCCATTTTGTAGAGCAGAGGAATGAGAGCTGTAGTCTAGTTCTGCATGGTAATTTATCTCCCTTGTGTCCATTTTGCTGGTTGTAGTTGGAAAGAAGAAGATAATGAAGCAGGTGCCCATCCCTGGTCTTCTAATCATAGGCCTGCAGAATCAGATTCCGATCTGGTGGTTCCGAGGCAAAGTAACTCCTACTGTGAAGTGTAATTATAATGGAGATAAATCAGGAGTGAATGCGATCCTTGTAAACGTAAATTAAAAATAGCTTCTGCTATTTCTTCTCCTAGCAAAATGTTTCTTCCTGGTATACCTACCCAACACATGGACTCAATGGGAACAAATGAGGCTTCTTTTAAGATATTTCTCATTCCTTCTTATCGTGTCAATGTTAGCAATAGAATTCCTGTTATTTTTTTTCTTTTCCCTCATTCCTGAAGGACTCAGTCTTAACTAAAGGATTTCTTTTGATCCATACAGACCTTTAGGAAACTGATTTCAAATATTTGATGTTCCAAATATTTTGTAACTCCGAAGAGTATATTGTTAGACTTACTGCTGATAGTTAAAAATCCCCAAGACCCAGCAGCCACAGGAATTTATGCCCATTATGGAAAATCTAGCATGATTTCTTTGGTATGGCAATACCAAAAAGTCTGCTGGCATACCCAGGCAAAGTACTTATAACCATATAAAGGGAATGCCTTTTAGGAATTGGATTAAAACACAGACATAATATTTTCCATCAATTAGATGTTGAAAAATCCCAGACATACAGTGCTGGAAGTGAAACTAGATACCTTGGGAAAACTATTCCAAATAGAAATCTAATATGTGGGATCCTGACTCAGTCACCACTCCCTCAGTTTTTTACCCTCCCAAAAATATATTTGGATACACTAGTAATGTAAATATAGTAACATTATACCCAGTAAATATGCACAGATTGGATCATGCCAGCTGCACTAAATGTAGCCATGGACAAACTACAGACTTGCCTATAGGTATTTTAAAAACCCGCCACTGGTACAGATTTACCTGATTTGCTGTGTTACTGCAGGTGTGCAGTATTACTATTTGTGGAATCATTTCGGCAAACTGTGTATTATTTATAAATGGAGAATGACAGAGTTTATGGTGAGCCTTCTGCCATAGTTGTTTGGTATATGGGAATTATAAATAGGCCTGGGGAATTACTGATGTGCTGTGTTTTTGGCACTGTGGTCATTTCTGACCCAGAGAGAAGCCACAAGAGATAAATATATGAAGGTCTCTACTGGCTTTTTTGTGTGTAGAAATATTTTGTGTTTTGGCTCACTCCCTGCTTAAGCTGCAAGCTGAATGGAGTATTTTGAACATAATCCTTTACATGCTCCCGCAGCCCGGCTCTTTTCAAAACAGCTTGCCCCTAAGTGTTTTGGGCAGTTCTTCATCAGGGTAGTAAAACTAGCACGTAATTCTCAGTACTGCTTCCCAAATGTATTTGAGAGCCCTCCTCCACAATATCCAGTGAAGAACTGGACACCCAAAGTTTTAGGCCTGTGGAGAACCTTGGTTTAGATGTAATCTGCAATAACTGCTGCTGAGTGCATGATGAAGTCTTCTGCAAATCAAATGCCAGAGGAAGTGGTTTCTGAACGACATGGCCAGCTTGCAGGCTTGGTTTGCACTAACACCAGGTACTAGATGGCTGTCCAAAAGGTACCATTTTCTTTCCCTTGGCCTAGTAAAGGTGAGAAGGAATTATTAACTTTCCTGAAGGAACCGTTCTCTCTTTCACAACTCAAAGTGCAACATTTTTGTTTTCCTAATTTTCACGTTTAATTATTCCATTTGAAAGTAATTCTGATTCTTTTTCTAAGTTTTTAAGCACGATTGGTGATCTAGTTACATCCAGTTCTGCCTTTCCTCTGACTTTTGCCGTTTTCAATGATAACTGGTTTCTTCAGTTGAATTTAGTTGGCAGCTCTGTTGATTCATGTTCTTGGTAGAAGAGAATCCAGCTGTCTTCACTTAACGATATTATAATGCAGGACAGACACTTTAGTCTGTGTCATCCATGTAAACAGACTGTGGTTCTAAAGCTGCATAAATTCATAATGAAAATGCCACTCCATGCTTCTTTTTTGCTACATTTACGATGTGGACAAAAGATAGCTCTGGGTATTTTTCCGTGAATCACTGCAATAACCTAGTAGGGTGATATGCCAGTTAATACCTTAATGAAGTATACAACAAGGTTGCCAAATAAACAGCTTCTGAGGCATGTGCATATTATTATTGTGGGAAATGTTTCTACTGGTATGTTAGATAATAGGTGCAGTTTGAAGAAGGGACATGTAGTTCTGTTCACCTCCACTCCCTGTGCGTCCTTTGGGTGTGGGCATATAATACTGGTGTGTGTAGCTCAACACATTTTCAATTCACCTGGTTGACAAGAAGTTGCAAAGCAGCACAGATTTTCTTTTGCTTTCTGTCTAGTTCTGGTGAACCAACCCAATAGATTGTTTTTCTTAAGTGGGCTTTTTTTTCCCTTCTTCATAAAAGGTTTATTTTAACACTGCACTTATGGGTAGTGCACATTTGTAACCTTCTAACTATTGAACCTTTTGCGCGAAGCTGTTTTTGCAGATATAGACAATAAAGGAAATGAAGTCCTTCCAGTCAGGCACATGGAAACACATTTCAGATATATAAACAGTGTTGTTAGCTGGGGAGTAGAGTGCTTAGTTTGTGAGAGCTCGTGTATCCATGTACTGATGCCGTCAGATCTGAAAGATTGGATAGAACACGGGAATTTAATCTGTAAGTTTTGGGTTCTCAGAGGTGAAAGGCTTCTTGCCTTGTGACCATCTCCTGAGCTTGCACCAGGTCTGTACCACTTCACAGCAGAGTTTCTACTTTCCATGTCCAGTGGCTGATGCAGACATTCCTAGGTGGACCTGATTTTTTCAGTTTCTGTATTGTTGTTTCCAGCACTTCTATATAGGGAGGTCAGCTGGGCAAATGACCAGCAGAGCTTACAATTGCCTATCATGAGTGAAAAACCACTCTAAATGGCTGTCTTTTTAAAAATCCTCTTTAATGAAATATTCTCAAACCAGGGAAATGCATATAGAGGCGGAGGGTAACTGCTTGCTCTTTATCACTAAAAACTGTAGTTGTCAAGATAGGATACCAGACATTGCTTTTGTTGAACAAGGATTTTTATCTTCCTATCCAATCACCCCCTACCACCAGCCTTTAAAATTCTTATTTCCCTGGTCAGGAGGCTGGTTCAGACACCATACCTGTGGTTTCCCTTGTATTCTGGATCTTTTCACATAACTTGGTTTCCATAGTAAATGCTTTTCAAAAAAGCTGTGGTTCAATAAAAGGACCCTGTAGTCCTTCAGTTTATAAAGGAGTGCTCTCATTAACTCACTGTTGAATAACTCTTACAACCTCAGGTCTATTTGAATTCTACTCCAAATGTTCCATTACAGGCCATCTGACACCTCATGAAACACATTACAAGCTCCATTGCTGAGTTTCTGATCTCAAGTCTTCATCCTCAAACTATTTGATCATACTTATGTTTGAACAAAATCTGCTGAGACAACAAATGAGGGCCCATGTTTAGCCACACAGCCTAGAAACCAGCAGAAAGGATCAGGAAATATTTGCTGTTCAGAAAAACTAGTATTTTCCAAAGTTTCTGGAATAATGTGATGTGAAGCTTTTGTTTTCTCTGCCTTGCCTCTTGGTTTTGAAAAGCTTCCTGTTTCATCAAGACACTACCACATCTGTTATCAGACTTACAGAGGGGCAGGTTTATGTGTGCACCTCACTGATTCAGAGAGACCTTCATTCCTGTTTATCTAAACTAACCCTGAACCATTAGACAGACAGCATGGAATTGGTTTCACAGATATGGAGGAAAACTCCCCTCACCCAGTAATCCCAGTTTAGCAGTGGTAGCTCAGTTAGTGGGAGAACTGATGAAATAAGGCATTGGCAGTGACAATTCTGTCCCTCATTTGTGCATGTGCCTTTTGAGCCGTGATCTTGAGCATCACTTCCCTGCAAACCCCACGGCTACAAATACAGCTCTCGGAGGAATGCAGCTGACATACACCAGTAGGAGTGCCACGCACGGTACGGTATCACACCCTGCAGCACATACGTGCAGCATAGCCTGGTACTAATGGGAGGAAGTACACCACCTCACTCCCTCCAGTCCCCTTTAGCAAAACTCAGAATTCCTATAAAGGGATAACGATATCCATAATAATATTGATTGGCCTTAGTGATAAGGGAAAAAATAATAGCCTGGAAGTACACTAATAATATCCTTTAAAGAGGCAAGGTAATGCTTTCAAATGTGACATAGTTGTGTTTGGCTTGATTTTTTTTATAATAGTAGTGTGAACACCAAGATACTGCAATATTGCTGTACCCCTACACGTAACTCTTGTAAACCCTCTGTACACCATTGGTAGTATCATGGTGCCTTTGCCAGTCCTTTCCTGTTTATTTCTTTATCTTCATCAGTTTGGAAAACAATTAGGTCTATCTCTAGTGAGATTTTTCACCTTACGTAGCAGAGTGAGAAGCGTACAGGCATTCAGCTGCACATGCTGCCAGTGTTTTTAAGTTTGGTTTTTTATCTTTGCTGGATTTTGGATCACATCAGTTAATCTGTCACATCTCCAGCAACAATCACATGAAATGTGGCAGAACATTATCTCACAATTTTCACAGAATCACAGAACAGTTTGGGGTGAAAGGGACCTTAAAGATCACCTAGTTCCAACCCCCTGCATGGGCAGGGACACCTCCCGCTAGCCCAGATTGCTCCTTGTGGCATCTCTCTGCTGGGCTGCTTCTTTCCCTGGTTTTTACACAGGGTGTAAAACCCAGTGGGAGCCCATGGTATGAGCATTTTGCATGATTGTATCCTACTCATTATCATGATATATGAAATAATTCCAAACTGACCCATTATGGTGGTATTGGTAAGACTGAGTAATGCCAAGCTGGTGCTTCCTTAGGTTGCTTTCTATTTCCATGAGCAAATGAAAGCAAAAGGAGCCAGATGGCCGAGTGTGAAATAACATGAATCAGCACTGCAACAGTGAAAATAAGTATTTGAGCTTTTAAAGAAGGAGAAATACCTGCAATGAACCACCTGAAAGTTTTCTCCTGACATAAGATCTCTACAAACATAGTGACTTTTGCACTTGCTGTATGGTCAGCAATGCTCACAAAGTATTTGTGATACACCTCTAAAGTTATAGTTGGTATATAATTTGGTATAGCAGTACAAAACTTATTCTGATCTTCTCCTGACAAAGACAGCATCTTTTCCACTTAGAAAAATGCAGTTACCACACCAGCTGAAACCCCAGTGTGAACCCCAGTTGCTCTTTCACATTGGTAGTTCTCCTCCTATTGGATAGCAATTTCTGTTAATTTTGTATTGCATTAACTATCTTTAGCAGTGCTTCAGAAGCTTCCTTCCTCAGCATTTTGGTGCGGATCGCATCAGTATCTCTGAACTTCAGTAGTTCTTCACCTCCCTGTGAAGCTTGCTTCAGTTCTTCTATTAGAAGTGATACAGCTTCCATTCATCTCGGATTTATTAAAAAATGGTGTCATCTGTTCATTCAGCACATTGCAGCCGTTTAGTCATCTGCACAAGAGCTCGTTTCCATCCCTCATCTGGCTCTACCTCAGCAGTGGGCAGGCTGCCACTTGGTCTTTGATCAGTGAATTGCAGAGGTTCTTCTCACCACTATAGTTCTGGTAATGACCTAGAGAAACTTAACATACCTTGATCTTGTACAGCCTTTTTCATCTTTCACCTTTTATTGATATACCTCCTATTTCTTTTAGTAATTATTTTCTCGGGTGTTTTATTCTTTGGTGTGTATCGTATTGTTTCATACCCCAGCTCACGTGCCTCTCAGTTTCCCTTGACAATTACTCATCTGTCCCAGGTATTGCAGAACACCCGATTCTTCCATACGCAGCCCACAGAAGAGCAGTGCTCCAGCATACTGGATCGATGCTGTTTGCCCCAAAACTGTGAGCAGCCCCATTGGTTTGAGCAGGACCGCTCAGATGTGTGCAGGAGGCGAGGTTTGCCCTGCTGTGTGCGGTGTGTCTCACCTGTAGCTATCATGCAACTTTTTGTGGATTGTGTAATTGTAATGGGCTTGTTGAACAGCTGTAAGGTATAACAATTCTGAAGATACATTTTAACTGAAAATACAAATCTATTTCAGTTGTTCATGCTAGAGAGGAGATAAATGACTCTTAAAATAGCAAGAATACTACTTTGGGGGAAGCAGTTTCCATTCATTAAAATAAAATACTCTTAGTCCTTCAGCTAAAAATGAATAGAATTATTAAAAGCAGCAGATACCTTTTAAAATTATTGGACAGTTAAAAAAACCCAACAATCTGTGTTGAAATTCAAGCATCTCTGCTCATCGTAGCTTGTAAAGTACATGCTTGCAATACGTTTGCTTTGGAGTCAGTATGTTTGTGTTTTAATAACTGGGAGGACGTGTTAGAACCTGACTAGAGATGTGTGCTGAAGAACAGCTGCCACGTGCTAGAGGTAACCTCCCCAGCTATAGCAGCCTGAAAGTGCGGATTAACGGTGTCTTAAATTAGCCTTGATTCTATTAGAAATGTCCCTCATATTTCATGCTCTGGAAAGGGATATGGGGAAAGAATGTCATAATGTTTCCCTGTTCCTTGACAAGCCTTTCAGTAGCCCTGTCAAAGATCCTTTAAAATTGAATTGAAATAATCAGAAATGATGTGCCCATGTGAAAAATGCTTGGCGGATTCTTTTCCTCAAAATGGGTGTATGCTAATGAGTTTTAAATTATGAGTTTAAACTGATTCTTATCAAGCAAGTGGTAGTAGCTCAGATTAAATTACTAAGATAAAGAATGAGAAGGTTTCTAAATACTTTACATGTTTTGCTTTCCAAATAGGATTAAAAATGCTGTCTTGAGCTAAATTAATACAAATACAGGTTAAAAAAACAGGTTTTACATGAAGCAGTAGATCATTCCCTATAGGTGGTCTGCCCTATATGCTCTGCTTTGTAATCAAATTCATCAGCTTAGACTAATGCTCTCCCCACTTTTAAAGTAAAAGATGGTACTGTGCAGGTGTTCTCTGAACTTGGTGATTATTAGTAAAACAATGCTCTCAAATAATTATCTTCCTTTGTGAGTGAATCATCTTCTCATTTTGCTTCTACTAAAGTCTAATATCCTTCAACAGTGTCACTCTATCATGTCTGATAATCAGCGTTATGCAGAGGAATTATCTGTATGGATTTCATGCCCAGGAACTGTATCATCGTTTATTTAATCACTCTAAGTAGGTATGCAGTGTTTGTTTGTTTGAAGTACAGTAGTTGAGGCGGCATTGACTTTTGAAAATAGATCATTGAAGTTTGTTATCCTTAAAGTTGAAGCCTTAAAAGCCATAATCAGCTGCCATTTATTTTTCACTAACAACATCAGAAGTAATGAATTTGCTTTGATAATTTTAAGAATGTAATGGTGCCGTGGGGAGGACGTCTGGAGTGAAGGCTGCTGGAGTGGCTCTTAAGTTTCATTAGAACAACAGCATTTGAAAAAATGACTTTGCCAGCTCGTGTCAGAATATCAGGAAGTCAGAAATGGGAGGAATTAACAGTGATCTACTAATACGTGATCAGAGGGTATGTTAGGCTTGCCAGTATTTCTGTTCTGGAGCTCAGTATTAATCTGAAGAGGAACTGGAGCAAATGTAACATAGACGGTATTGAAGAGCTGTCTGTTAAGTGCTGTGCTGGAAGAGAGGCAGGCAGACGGGCTCAGAAGCCCATGAAGCTGTGGCTTGAAGACTAGTTCTGGAGAGAGGCCTAACACGCAACTTCAGTTTTTCTTAGAAAGCATGTGTGGTTCTAAGCTTGTATTTTGCATTGAGATGTAGAAAACGTGCCAGATCTTAAAATTTTTCTCATAATAGTAAAAATACTCTCCAGTGCAAAGCTGTATAAATAATGTATATGCTCACAGGAGCAGGAAATATGCTGCTGATCAGACAGTGTCAACTTAGATGAATGCTGTCCCGAAAGCTGTACTTTAAATGTGAGCAATAAAACCACTATTGACATGTGGCACTACTGACTGAAATGTCAATAGTTATAAAAAGAGTATTTCATAATGCAGAATCATTGCTTGGTTTGCTTGACTGGACAGATGCTTCTGTTTTCCATGAAAGCAAAATAATTTCCATACTAATTCCCTGAATGCCCAGCACAGCTTATTTGTCCCACTGAAGCTCACGTTCTTAATCACCTTCTTGAAAATAGGAAAAATTTGCTTGCTGGTCTTGTATAGCGTAAGAGGGAGTTTTGGCACTGGGCGTGACCTGAAACAATTTAAATGTTGGTGTACCTATGATTTTGCTCCATCTGGAGTTGGGTGCAGAGCAAATGCGGCACGAGGCATCCTCCCCTGAGGAGGAAGGAGCGGCAGAGACAGCACATGGTGGACTGACAGAAACCCCCATTCCCTGCCCCCCCCGTGCCGCCAGGCAGGGGAAGAAGGTAGAGAAATTGGGAACAAAGCCTTTGAGCCTGGGAAAAAGGGAGGGGTGGGGAAAGGTGCCTTTTTAAGACGTAGTTCTCTTTCTCATTTTCTTGCTCTGGTTTTGATTTAAATTGTTTTTGTGTTTTCCCCAAGTCAAGTCTTTTTCTTGCCCGTGACCATAAGTGGTGAGTGAACCCTCCCTGTCCTCGCCTCAGCCCACGAGGTTTATACCTGTTGTTCTCCCAATTCTCTTCCCCATCCCACCAGAGAGAGGAGAGAGCAAGAGGCTGCGTGGTGCTCAGTTGCTGGGTGCTGTTAGGGTGGCCTTAAAAC
The DNA here is from genome assembly GCF_000699245.1 of Pterocles gutturalis. Classification (NCBI taxonomy): domain Eukaryota; kingdom Metazoa; phylum Chordata; class Aves; order Pterocliformes; family Pteroclidae; genus Pterocles; species Pterocles gutturalis. The sequence continues at coordinate 5,394 of NW_010105392.1, read as the reverse complement.
CACGACAGATTCCAAAATACATTGAAAATGTTTCACTACAGCCAATACAATTCTCTTTGAGTAGGTTTACAGGGAAAGGCGGTTCTTTGGAGATGCTGTTTATGCCAAAAAAAAATATTATATTATTATGATCCTTAAATAAGGGTCTAACAATTGCTGCTTTGAGAATAACCAGTATCTTGCTGTTCTTTATGCTACCGATAGTCATCTCAACAGGAGGTTTTACACCATCCATTGGCTTTTCCCCACCAAAAGGGACATACTGAACAATACACAGCTGCCGTTTTTGGCAAGCCAAAAATAGCCAGGTAAGATTATGCATGAAAAGAGAGCTCGAACAGGTTTCAAACAATTCCTGCTTTTGCACAGCATTAATGTTAGGACATTGCAGAAAGATTTGATGATGTGATCTAAGACAACTTCCAAACTGTATAGATGAGAATCTCTCCAGGATCAAACAGGGACTAAGCAGTGGCAGCATGATCAACAATCTAATACCAGACACTTCATAGCCTGATTCTAGGTGTAGAGAAAAGAAGGATGCTACTAAGTCCGGTTTGATCTACTTGTAATCTTTTCACGGACCCACTTGCAGTTGGTGGCAGATGATTAGTTGGCCGTAATCTCATCTTTCTAACAACTTTAACTCCAAAGTGTACTGCTGTTACCTTACATTTTGAAAAGCAGCAAATACAATACCTTTTCAGGGGATTTCAAGGTCAGAAGAAACTGGGTGACAATCCAGTTGAACAGACTTTTACTGCCAACAGCGTACCTAGCTGATAAAAATGACTTTGGACTTACCTTTCATCCAGATGAACCCCAAAACATTTTGTCAGCTCGTACTTCGTTCCACCAGGTGCAGAACTGTAGCAGCTGTTTGGCACAGCCCAGCAACCAGTCCAGCAGTCGTGGATAGCAACGTACTTAATTGGGAGTTGTGGGGTAGTCTCTAAAATGGCTTGATTAAGATGTATAGCTGCAGGGCCACACTGCACAAAAGCACACCTCCTCAGCAAGAATTTAGGAAGGCATTTTGTCTGAAGCAAACCAGTATGATTGCAGGGTCAGCATAGTAGCAGTTTTAAATAGATGAAAAAGAGGCAACTTAATGAGGACAACCTCAGTTAGATTCATCTTCGACAGTGTGCTACTTGGAGGGCTAGAAATAAGTGAAGATTAAAATACCACTAAATCTAGAAGGGGAAATGTGTTAAGGAACAAAATGATTTTCTTTTTGTGGGTATTGCATATACCAATTAGAAACCCCTTAGAAAGTGACTGTCGATATTTTGAGGGGACAGAATTGTGATTTGTATTTTAAAGATTTAGAGTGGCAGTTTCCCTGCACTTTGTTTTGCGTGGATTTGGTAAGCAAGGCTGTTTGACTGCTGCACCTGCGCGGTTTCACACATGATTATTGTTGTGTAAGAAGTCAAAAAGGCAAGAGTGCAGCTTTCCAATCCTTGTAATTTATTGTGAGTTTTAAATTCTTGTTGCATCTAGAGCAGCATCCCTAATAATGAGCCAGGAGCTGAGCGCTTCACCTGATGTTAGTGCATGTGATTGGGTTGCATTCACCTTCAGTGTCACCTCCTTTTCCCCATTTACCAGGTAGCTGCTGCCATGTTCTCTGGGCAGGGCTGAACTCCTCAGAGGAGCTATTTCAATGTTGATAAGAAATGAATTTTCTGTAGGTTTGAAGTACTGAAAAATACTTGAACCTTTCTAAATGTTACTGTTATCTATGTGAATCAATATAAGATTTCCTAAACTTTTTAAAGAACTTCTTTCATTAAGAGCATATGGAAACTTTGGGAAAACAATTAAAAATATGCATGATTATGCAAATATATACTGCCAGTCTAAGCCTTGTTTTTTAAGCAAAAACATACGTGGAAAACTTAGTTGTAGGTCATTTTAACAAAGTGGAGAAGCTGTCTCTGCTAAAACTGAAAATACAGAGGCCCTAGACAACTTACTGAAATGTTTTTATATCATGTTTCTGTTGCAGTAAGTGAAATTTTAATCTCCATGGGAGAAAGCAGCATGCAGCTATTTCCCTGCAAGAGGATTTGCATGCAGTTGTGTATGTGACAGTGTCGGAGCAGTGGGTAAATGCTGTACCTCAGAGTGGTTTGACAGCTTCAGCTTCATAACAACCCTGTGTGGTTACACCTCCCTCACGCAGGGGCTTAGTTATTACATGATGCATCTTCTTCTTTTAAGAGCATTTTTTCCTCTGTGCTGTATAGGGAAGGAAGGTGGTGGTTACACCCTATATTTATTATCCAAATCTTAAATTTTATTGAGAAGGAGGTCTCAAAATTCTTCCTGAATTGAGCCTAATCATGCAGCTTCTCTTAGGCATGAATGCAAAACATGACCCAACAGTCTGCAGCTATGCTCTCCGCTCACGTTCCAAGTTAGGACAACATAAACATCCTTCTTTAAAAACTTCTGCTTGGTGATGTCTTTGAACAAGTAGTTGGGGGTGGTTATTGGTTCATCTTGGAAGCTGAATTTATTTCTTTGCTCAGTAGATTTAAAAAGTGGAGGAGGAGAGCTTTTCAATATTTTCTGTCCTGTGCTTAGAATACACAATTAAATACTGGTTCCCAGATGACTAGTGCTAATAGCCATTATAGGTGTTTTCCCTTTCTTTGTTAGCAATTTAACACTTTTTTTTTCTTTTTTCTTTTTTTTTTCTTTTTTTTTTTTTTCTGAGCAGAAGTTGCAGAGGTTGCTATAAACAGTTGTTTCCCTCTGATTGTTGCAGAAGTTTGTGGTTAGGCTAACAAGTTGAACATCTTTTGTATCGACACAAAACAGAACAATACCTGGCAAGCTTACACAAGATGTTAACGTCTTTAAACTAGCAATCTAACGTTTATAGTTCCTGGATGTTCGAGTGTGGTTAGAATTGAAGTTGACAGCGTAGCAGACCCCAGTGCTCGCGGTTTCCCTCGGTCGTGGCGGACCTCACCACTGGCCCATCGAAGGCAGGCGAGAGCACAACTGCCTTGACTCTCTTTTCTCTGCTGTGAAAGGGCGGGAGCGCATCTCCCGTCCTCCTGGCCCCCTCGCCGTGCTCCACAGAGGAGTGTGCACTGCCTTCCACGGAGCTGTGCGAAGGAGCAGGCGCTGCCCTGGGCTGTGGTCGGGTCAGCACCAGCCTGCTCCCCACGTCTGAAAGGCAAATGCCCCTTCTGCCCAAATGGCCACATTCGGGAGCCGCAGACAAGCTGCAGTGCAGTTTTGGAACCACTCATGTTTGGGGGTATGTACGTAAGAGGGAGATGGTGACCTGGACGCTGAGTAGCAGGCGCAGCCGTCCCCTGGGACAGACCAGTGTCCTTCTGAAGAAATGAGGGCGAGAAGGATGAATGCACGCAGTGGTCAGGGTCTGCTTTGCAGGCCGCCAATTAGTCTGAACCACTAATACACAGATTTGAGACCTTCAGGAGGTGATGCTGAAATCGAGGAAAGCATTGGGTGTAAGCTGAGGCGGAGTTTCTTACTCCCGTGAAGGGTATGCAGTGTTGCGGTGTTTTACAGGTGTTTGTCAAATGCTCAAGTAACAAGCACAATAGAGTACAAGCCTCTGGAAAATGGGAAGCATTCCTGTGAGTCAAATGGAGCCCTGCTGCACCAACTAGTGAGAGCAGTTGCGTGTGGAGTGAGCTGTAATACCGAGCTAAGTATTATTTGACTGGCTCATCGTGTTGTCATTGGTATGGTGTCTGAACTCGAGTGGGACTTTCAGTATTGCAATAGTCCAGTAAATTGGGAGGAAACAGATTTTGAAGTGAATTTTCATAATGAGGTCAAACCAAGACGGAAAACTAAAGTGAGAATGGATGATTATACACCCAGAAGGCAGTTAGCAGATGGCCTTAGATGGGATATTGATAACAAATAATAGACTCTTTTTTTAAGTATGTTCTTCTCACTTAAAACATCTGATAGCCAATCTTGTATCATTTTATGTAGCAACTGTTGTAAGGCATTTGTAAGAATGCAAAATCTCTGTCTCCTGCTTATTATCGAAGCCATTTAACAAATCAGATGTCATTTCAGATTACCAGTTGCATTTCAGTTGGACTGGAAACAAACACAGATCAGTAATAATGTGATGCTGTGTACCTTAAGGTTAAATGTCTGATAAGACAACCAGCGCTAATGGACTGTGACATTTTTCAGGCCATAGGTCTGACATTACTTGCTGTGTCAGAGTGAAATGTTTACAACGATCTAACTCCATGTTACAATATATCAAGACAGCATTCTTTTCTCTTCTGTGTGCAGCAAGTTTTCTGACTGCATCTGAATTCCGCAGCAGCAGCAGCTGGGCGACGTGTAAAAGCAGGATTTCCAGGTTCTGAAGAGCTCTGAACAGCACTGTTAGTGGTGGTTGATTCAGTCCAGGATGTGCCGTAAGGTTTCTGTTCAGTACGTTGCTGCTTTAAAACATGTGCTCTGGATAAAACTCCATGAACGCAAACCCATGTGGGACCAGATCTGCCGCTGTAACTTTTCGGTGCAGTCTGTCACCATATGTGTAGTGCTATTGGCAGGACTGGCTTAATGTACGTAAGGGTGACAAACCCGGATCAAAAACTTTATGCCAAAAATACCTGCCAAATTTACACTACTGCACCAGATTAGCTCTTGGAATTTTTTTAAACAAGGGAGATTTAAAACAATATTTTGTATTAATGGGACTTGAATGACTAGACTGATAAATGGTAAGTACACCTGGATAGTTTCTAATCATGTTTAAATAATATCATACTGTATTAAGAACTCATTAAAGAAACAGGTAAGAATCAGCCATTAGGGGCCATTGAATAACAGGTTGTTTCAGTGTCCTCATCTCATAAAAGATCTCTAAATAGAGAGCTTTGTTTCAAATATTAAGATGCTTCCTCTGGCATCTGTTTATTTTCCCTTGTCTTACTTTCATTAAATGCTTACACTTCTGATTGAATTATTTTTACATGTTACATTCTGTCTTCTGTCCCCTATTGAATAGCTTGTAATGTGTCAGTGCTTTTCTGCTGTTTTGTGACACTCTCTTCCACTGACTAAGAGAGGAAAAAAAAATTGGTTTTGTGAAAGCAATTTTCACCAAGTATTTTGTGGTTGTTTTTTTTTCCATGGCTCAGATTTTTTTGTTTGGTCTTCCTCTATCCCTCTCCTAGTGTGGATGTGTATCAGTGATGCAAAACTTCATCTTGCGCAGGGCCGGGACGGTGACGGCTGTTCTGCCTGATCATCAAGTCCCTGACCCTTCAGTGTGGAGCTGTGTCGTGCCAAGATGTAGCTTCACTACGGCTAGTTTGTACTTAAAACACCACTTGCGAATCCTTTAGCGGAGAAAAAAGGAAAAAA
>NW_010105391.1:2015-10105 GCF_000699245.1 Pterocles gutturalis | reverse complement strand
AGGCGCCTATTCTGCAGCAATTTTTATGGGTTTCTTCTTTTTGTAGAACAAGACTTGGGGCCATCGCGTGCGCGGGTGAGTTCCGAGCTGGAGTCGGTTGTGGGAAGGCGGCAGGGCGAGGGGGGAGGCTGGAGCTCCTTCGGGCATCGTTTCTAGCCATGTGTTGTGACCTGGCGTTGGCTCCCTGTCCGCGGATCGCGGCGCTGGGGGCTACGGCGTCTCCACCTCCCCAGGAGCCGAGCAGTCGGAAATCCCAGCCCTGCTGAGCGCGGTGCCAGTGCCTGTGGTTCACCTCAGCAATAACGTAAAGATCCGAAGATAGTGTTTGGGGAAGAGGCAATCTCGTAGACACACCAGGGGAATCTTGTGCATGCTTCATGAGTTAGATGAGATGCTAAGGCTCTTTGTACGTTAAAAACAAACAAATACAATCTGAGTATCTGATTTTCCTCTTTGTTATTATTTTTTTTTCCCACCCGTGTTTTTCTGATGTAGATTAATTAAAATTATCTCTCTGTAAACCAAGAAGGAATGTGAAGGACCCAGGCTGAGCTTTAGACTGGCATATTCTGCTCGTTTTTGCTCATGCTGCAAATTCTCCCGTAGGTGTGTCCTCAGTGGGATGGAGCCTCGCTGCCGGCTTTGGCCATGGGCTTTATTTGTACTCCTGGGTAAGGCTCGCTGTACAGCACTCTAAAGGCTGTGGGGGAAGCTGACTAAATAGAAACGCTGCTCACATAGGCTTTGTGTTAGTGGCAGTGCTGTGGCAGCAGCTGGGAGGCCGGTGTTTGGCAAAAGGCACTCCCTGTCCTTTAACCGGCTATAGGGACAGCTGTATGGGTGAGCAGGGGACACCAGGCAGGGCTGCTGGGTACGATGGGCAGGGAACTGAGCATCCCTGCAGCCCACACGCCGGGGTTGGGGGAAACAAGAGTTTCAGAAATAACTGTTAGGACAAAGCACTTCAAAAAGTACCTTTTCTCATTAAAAATGAAGGTAATTCAGGGGCAAAATACCTTTGTCCTTTTTGGCATGTGCATTCTGTAGGTTTGTCCCAGACACAACCTTGTAGTCGGTCTATTGTCACAAACAGCAGATGTGCTGGATGGTGTCTGTGTGCCCCCCTGCCACAACCCCCAAGTCCTGTTTCCTCCTGTTCCAGCTGCCCCACGGCTGCCAGCTGAGCAGCGAGCGTGTCCCCACGGCGCCTGCTACCCCCCGGCCGGAGACCTGCTGCTGGGACGAGCCCATCAGCTGAGAGCATCCTCCACCTGCGGCCTCACCAAGCCCGAGACCTACTGCACACCCCACGGAGAGGTAGGACCACCTCCTCTCTTGTGCTCCTAAACCTCCTGGTGTAGGGATGCTAATGCCTCTACCCACCCCATCCTTCCTACCCATTTGCAGGCAGGTGTTTAACCCTTTCCAGGCATTTATTTCCCTTACAGCCGTGTTGGTCATTGCACTTTGCTCTCCCATCCATCCCTGGTAGTTCCTCCATCCCCGTGGCAGAGAAGAGGAGCTGAGCGTGGACGTGGTGGCAGGGAAGGGGCAGCGAAGTAAGAGCCGGGGGTGAAGCACTGGGGGCAAAGCGGAAGCTTTTGCGTCCAAGATATCCCAAGCCTTCCTATCTCCAGGCTTTGTAGTTATAAACTAAACTAGTATTTCGCTTGTCAAAAATGGGAGCATTTCGGGTCTTTCACAAAAACTTGGAAAAGCTTCTGAACCGAGCAACTGTTTCCAATTACGGCGGTTGTGCGGGGGCAGGAGATGGTGCTCGGGAGGATAGTGTCTCGGCCAGCTGCAGATTCCCAGGCTCCAAAGCTGCCACCAAATCAGAGTCAGAGTTTAAGGATAAGTCCGTCTGAGCGCAGGGCTAAAAACCCTACAGGGGTGATGTCCCTGATGTGAGCGCTTCCCTTTCTCTGCCGGTCTGGCCACGCTAACCCCGTTAAAAGGGAGCGGGTTCAAGTGCAGGACAGGCGAAAAGGGTCAGGGAAGGGATGCTCGAGAGGGAAGGCAATGGCAGACCTCCAGTGAGGCAGCGTTTGCTACGGCGGAATCCAGCTTCAGTGAGTCAGCCGCCTTCTTGCTTTAATTCTCCTTCGAGTTGAAGGCCAAGATGTGACAGTTAAGTGGATTTGTTGCAGAGCTGGGGGTATTCTTGCTGGGCTCCGGGATGGCTGGGAGCTGTTGGTTGGTATGAAACCGAGGCAGCTCCCTGGCTCCGATGGGTATGAGCATCGCATCCTCCCGGATGCTGCAGCGTCTGTCCTTTGTCAGGTCCTTTTCCAGGCTGACAGCTGTGGTCAGGCATTTCCTCCGTTCAGGCTCCCACTTGCTTTTTTTGGAGCTGTTTTGCTGCTCCCCGGGGTCAGGGCTGTTTGCTTCCCTCCCCAGCAAACCCCTGTTGCTTCTCACTGGTGCCTATGGACAGGGAAAAAGCCAGCGCTTATTTCTGCTCTGACTTAATTTTTTTTTTCTTCCCAATTTCTGGTTATACTTGAGGAAAATTGTACAGAAATATGCTTCTGAAACATTCACTTAACATTGATTTTTGACCGTGATTTTTTTTGAGGGGGCTTGTGCTAGGGGAAGCAAGTGTCTGCAGAACCTCCCCTGAGCTGGTCGTCCTGAGACCAGCTGCAGTGGGCTTGGTATTGCCTCTGACCTTGAGAGATCGCTCTGAAGGGCCTTCAGCTGCGATCATCTCCATCATTTGTAATCTCTGGGGACTGGGCATCTCTCTGATGGCCGTGATACACCTCGAGCAGAAATGATCCCTTGGGTGCAGAATTAGTGAGTGAGGTCTGTGGCAGTACTGCGGAGGAAGGCAGAGAGCAAGACTGCTGCAGTCTCTTCTGGTCTTTAACTATTCAGTTTTCATATTCCTCATACCCTGCCTTACAAGTACCAGCCTTGAAAGGGATATGGAACAATTAACACTGGTATGTCAAGTTGGATTCTCCAATTCCAGCTTTGGGAAATGGGGTCTTTTCTTCCTTAAGTATATGTTATCCTTTACTGAAATGAGAGATGCATCCTTACTGCCAGCAAATTCCTCAGAGACCCTTATTTCTGTTCTGCAGCTGTAATGCCTGATGGGAGTTTTGAGTGTGCCAGCTCCCATATTTGCAGGAGAAATCTCCATGTGTTGGCATTTCCCAATTTTTTCCCCTCTCTTTTTCTACTTTCCTAATTTAAGCAAAAATCAATCCCCAGAACTCCATTTTCCTATTCCCATCCCATAAAAAAGGCACATATTTAGCTTATTGAGTCTTATGACTTGTTTTGGTGGTTGTTGTTACAATTCCTGCTCTGGTTTTGTTGCCAAATAGGCACAAATCTGGAGCCTGTTGTTTTGCAGCCTCAGCAGAGGGCATGGGAGGAGGGGTTGCTCTGGCTGGCGGATGCGGGCTGTCCGTCCCCACCGGCTGTCTGTCCCCACCGCCCGCCCACGCTGCCCCCAGGGTCCCCTTTTGCAATTCTGGTGGGTCACTCGCTGTGGGCATCGATTTCAGCCTCTGCTCCAGCTCCAAGTCTCTCTAACCTTTATACTTTGCTCTGCTGGTTGCTCCATGCCTTGGCCCTGGGCTCAGCCTAGTGAAACCCAAGCGGGACGCTGGCGTTGCCATTTATAGCGCAGGGGACCGCGGCGACGGGTAGGAAAGAGATGGAGGGTGGAAACCAGGCAGACCAATGGTCTGGCTTGGAAATTGCTCAGGGCTTGGGAAATGTCCGAGTCAGCAGGGAAAGTAAAAGCAAGAGGGAAACTGAAAATACAAGGGAAAAGTAAGTGAGCCTGGATTTGGAGTGTAAAGGCGCCGATGTGTGTGGAAAGACTCGTTGCCCGAGGGGTGGTTCAGGGCCCAGTTAGCATTGAAATAAAGAGATGAGCTAAGGACAGGGCTTTGATGGGAATATGGGTGTTTGGGGTGTTACTTCATCATATCCTGGGTTTGCACCGAATAATTTGTATTCCCGACCTGTTGAAGGTAACACAGCAACAGGAGGTGCTGCTCCGGGCTTATCTCATCTTATTCTGGCATTCAGACACACCCTGCTCTCTGCTGCAGGGATATGTCCCTACCTGCAGTGAATGTGTAGAAGAAAAAGCCTGTTTCCCTATTTTTTTTTCTCTTCCTCCTCCCTTCTCTGCCACAAGACTGCGAATGGACACATATGCTGGGAGACATCACGTCATTCCCTCGCAGACAAGCTGCAGAGGCAGCAGGACCCGGGCGCCGCGTGCGGGGTGCGGAGATGAGCTGGTGCAGGATGGGTTTGCAGACTGTCATCCTGGCAGATTTTAAATGAAGTTTTGTTGAGGGGAGCTGATGTGAGAACAGACGGGGTGAGGAAAACAGGCGCCCACGTGCTCGCTTTTAAACAAGAGAAACGAGCTGCATTTCCCCGAGCCCCAGACCTGGGATGTTTGTCCAGCTTGTGTCTTCACCCCATCTCTGCTGTCGCTTCTGAATTTGGGGGTCAGCAGTAAAACCAAGCTGAGGGGCAGAGCCCTCTGTTTTTTGAGCATAACCTTGGAGCTCATTTTCCAGTGTCACTTCTGATGTGACGTTAGATGCTATGGCTAACAGATATATCTGCATTTCAAACCTGAAGCACGGTCCAGTTCAGCAAATAGCAATTGCTCACTGCGAAGTTTAACCGTGATGACATAACCTTGGATGACTTCTACCATATTTTCCCATGGAAAATGTATAGAGACTTCACGGGCAAGACGAGCCCTGCTCAGCAAGCCTGGCATAGCGTGTCCTGCAGCTGGTGTTACCAGGGGAATGCAAATGGTTGGAAGGGAGAATTGTGTAACTTGGCTTTAGCAGGTGCCCTTGTTCCCAAGGTAACTTATTTTTCCTGCCCACCCTGTTTTTAATAACCCTCAATCTCTCTGTATGCATATCAAATCCCACTGCTTTCCAGATTGTCCCCAAATAAACTTGGAGCAGTAATTACTGTCCGTATACGATATTAATTGTGCAACGCACGCGGCTCCGTACGGGAGGCTGTGTGCCAGAAGCCCGACTGACACAGTGGCTCTGGCTGACACGGAGCCGGGTTAAATGCAGGACCCACCGAGGTCTCCACGGCTACAAGACGTCTTAATTTCATGACTGGAGAGAAGCAGCTCCCCATTTTTGCTGATGAATAACTGGTTTATTTTGGGTTGTGCACCTATGCCAGGAGGTTCGATTTCAAGGGCTCTCTGCTCATATTCAAATGGCAGATAGAGCTACTTAAAATACTTTGGTCAGAGTCCATCAGCTTAAAATTGCTTGAGGTTTTCTGCCCCAGCACAGGAGGCTGACCAGCAACTGGTTCACAAGGTCAGAGCAGGAGGAGAGCAGCCAAAACCCGCGGCAGAGCAGTGGAGAGCGCAGGGGCGAGGGCTGGGTCTGCACCCGCATCCCTGCAGAACTGTCCCAGGCGCATGATGCAGTTTATGGACAATTTTTACAAGAGCTGGGTTTTTTTCTCCATAGAATTTTTTTTTTCCCCTCCACCATTTATTTCTAAAATATGAGTCTGTTTATTCTCAACATCATAGCTTTCCCTCTAAAATGACTTGCCTCTTACCTTTCCAAAGGCTGGAAGGAATTTCCTTTGATCTCTGAACCTCCGTGACCCGTATTTTGGGTGACTTTTGAGAGCAGCGTGGAGGCACGGAGGGCAATTAGTGGTTTCTGTGCAGACCTACAACTTCTTTTCCCTTCCTATGAGCCTCTCCAGCCCCACGTCCCATACCTGCTCCCGCACGTACTGGTTCGTTTTGCTCCAGCAGCCTGTGGGCTGGGGCTGCTGGTGCCTGGCAGGGGGGGTGATGTGCCGGGAGCCAGGGCGGGGGCTGCCCGGGGGCCAGTGACCCATCTTAGACCCTGACCTCCTCACTGCCATTTGTCACGTCCTACCGCAGCCCCGCTCTATTCCTGGCAAGCCCAGCTCCGAGGCATCTACACAGCTTGTTGCTGTGCTGGTAAAAAAAGAAAGGGAGAGCTGGGGGAAGGTGTGAGCTTGGGCAGCCCCCCTGCGCCCGGGCGGCACTGTCATTTTTGGTAATTCCCTCTGTCCCCAGGAACTTTGAGACACATACAGTCCCTAACAGCAAGTCCTGCTGTTGTGCAATAGAGGGCTTTCACAATTTGCTCCAAGGACGCGAAATAAGTTTTGCTTTCGGTGTTAATTTTAGCCTTAATTAAAAAGCTGGGAATGGGGGTGGGGAGATTTTTGCACCGAGCGCAGCCCCCGGCTGCCTGGGGAGGGTCTGGCTGGCACAGTTTAAGCTTCATCTTTCCTTAGTGCCGCATTTTAAGTGTGGTTACAGCTTGGTTGCCAACTTGTTGTAGCTACTAGGAGGTGCTTGTGTCTGTGGCAGTGTGAATGGTCTAATAAGTATGCATGAATCACTGCTAATGAATAATTGAGCCGAGATTAACCTTTCCCCTTGCAGAAAGCCTTCCCTCCCCCTTTGCTAATCACACTCAGAACTGTTGTGAAGTTTAATCATTATTGGGAATTGTTTGCTAGATTGTTTCTGGGGGTAATTCCTGTCCTTTCCTGACAATTTGCTGCTAGTAGTCATTATCTGAAATTAGTTCTTCTGCCTGGACCCGATTATATTGTTTCTGGTCCTTACTGGCAGAGCCAGGAGGAGTTGGTAGAGCCAGGGCAATTGCATGATTGTATACTTTGGATTCTCTGTTTGCTTATTCTGCAATATTGTTATAAATATTGTAGTTAGCCAACTCCTGTTCTGGGATATTTATAGACAGAGAATGTAAAGACTCTGAAAATATTATGGAAACAGATCTGTTTTGAGTGAGGATCTCTTCTCAATACCTGCCCAGCTGCTGGAAAGTTCCCAGGTCCTGGGGCAGAGCAGAGTCAGGTCTGGGCTTTGCTAGGAACTAAAACCAGCCCATCATCTCTGGCCAAAGTTTTCCATGAATTTTTCTTTAAATGAAAAAAAAAAAAAAAAAGTAGTTGTTCTTGTGAAGCTGAGACCCTTTTTGTAGCAATAAGAGGCTTGGCTGGCTCAGGGGAGCCTGTTTCAAGAGTAAGGAAATATGTGTAAATGGTGAATTAATCTTTGAAAAGGAAAACCAGAAATCTTGGTGCCACCGTGCCCCCCGACCACCACCTCCTGCTTCCCCAGGGCGTGCAGGGTCCTGTTCCCTGCTTGGTTTCAAACTGGCTCATTTGTTTAAGTATCAGCTGGGCAGATTTTAGCACTGGGGTGGATACCAAGTGCTTCTTGTCACTTGTCACCGATGTCTCTGCCCTGCTGCTGAAAGCTGATCTTGTCACTGGGGTCCCAAACACACCGGTGCCTCTGGTGCCACCTTATGCCAGCCTTCCCCGCTCCCTGCCTCTTGCTCAATCTCCTTCCTGCTGCTTTCTAGACATTTCTGAGCCTGCTCGTGTGCCGCATGCGCTGGCTGCCCCGTGTTCGTGGCTGCACGGAGCGTTGCTGTGTTGGTCAAAATTTGGGGATTTGTTTGTTTGTTCCTCAGGGACCCTGTTTCCTCCCATCCTCGAGTTACCCGTGCTGCGTCTCTGTTTGCTCCTTGAATTACTTGCTCAAGTGAAAGGCTGAACTTTGAGCCGCTCGACTTCCCACCCGCTGACTCCTCACCCGCTGAGCTGTTTGCTCCCGTGCTGCTCCCCGGGGAGGGCACAGGGGGCTGAGCATCGCCCGGGGCGCTGGGATGCTAGAGAAAAGCCTTTCTGCTCACCCAAACATACGGAAAAGGCAAACTGGTCCTGAAAAGCTGCAAAGAGCTTTCTGTCAAGTGTTGTCATTGTGGAAAACGGGGAGTTTTATTAAAAAAAGGCATTTTTGGTGGTTTGCCAAAAATGTGTTTTAGTTGAAAGCATTTTGCTTTTAGTTTTTCATCCATAAAACCCTAGTTGTGTTTTTAATGAGGTGTGAAGGGGACCGCTTGAGTCCTGCCTGTCCTTAGTCTTATTGTTCTTAGTTCTTCAGGTCTCTAATAAACCAGCTTTACCGGTGCCATGTGTTCCTTGCTGGGTCCACGTGCTCGCCTCTGGGGTCTGCAGCAGCATCTTTCCCT
>NW_010105391.1:0-1920 GCF_000699245.1 Pterocles gutturalis | reverse complement strand
GGCACCGCGTGGAGAACGTCCTGTCCTCCGCCGGCCACTCGCGCTGGTGGCAGTCCCAGAACGGTGAGTGCTGCGGGGTGCATCGGGGTCCCCGGCGGTAAACGGCGTTGTGGGGAAGAGAGGAGGTGTTGGATTCAATGGATTCTGCCTCTCTGTGCCCGCAGGCATCGAGCGCGTCTCTCTGCAGCTGGACCTGGACCAGCCGTTCCAGCTCAGCAGCATCCTGCTCCAGTTCAGGGTTGGTGCGCAGCATCCCTGCTCGCGAGGGGGTCGCAGATGATGGTGGATGGGTCCCGCTGGCTCTGCGGGATGTGGGGATCTCAGTGCACAGCTCCCTTTGGGTCCCCATCCCTTCTTTCTCCCTGTTCATGGCCATTTCCCTGGGCGTTTGGGAGGAGCAGAGCGGTGTGGTGGGTTTCTATGTCAGGGCGGGAGCCGGCTGGGCTGTGCCAAGTTACCGATGTCCCTCTTTCCCCGCTCCGCAGTCGCCGCTGCCCACCGCGATGCTGATTGAGCGCTCCACCGACTTCGGCCAGACCTGGGAGGTGTACCCAGTCCCTCGCCTCTGACTGCGCCGCCGCCTTCCCCCACGTCCCCCGGGGCTCCCCCGAGGGCTGGCAGGATGCTCGGTGCCAGGCGCTGCAGGGGTACCCTGTGCACGGGGGCAAGGTAGGAGCTGTGGGGTTTTGTGGCAGGGACACCCCCACCTACCCATTCCCCCCGCTGGGACCCTGGGGCAGCCCTCGGGAGGATTCCTGCTCCTCCTGGAGAAAAGCCCTCGCTGCTTTGTGACAAGCAAAGGCATTATGTTGGTCTTCCTGCAAAATCCTCTGCAGCTCTGGAATCTTTTCCCCATGTTAAGTGATGCTCTGTGGAGGCAGGTCCAGAGCACATGGTGCACCTTGTGTTTTCTGCTTTTTAACCTATTTTTTTTTTTCCTTCTAAGGTGAAATTCAGTGTCCAAGACCTGGGATCTACCATCACTACCTCTTATAGCCAGACCATCGACAGTAAGTGACCGGCCTCTTTCCTGTCTGGGAAAGGGAGAGGGGGATGATGCACCTCGTGGTTCTCCCTGCACACGATGGAGAGTGCTGAGCTGGGGGAACCCCGCGGGGAGCAGGTCCTCTGCAAACAAGACCTCCAGCTGCGTGTCTCTGCTGATTGCTCAGCTGCTGTTCTTTTTGCTGATGCCTCTGTCTCCTGCTCTGAGCTCTCCCCGTGCATCGCAATGCACTCCTGCAGCCGGTGCCTGCTGCCCCTCACCCCTCTCCTTGCCTCCTGACAGAGCTGGGGCGATTCACCAACCTGCGGATCAACTTCACCCAGCTGCCCCACGTTGTGAGCCAGGGCTACCACTTGCCCAGCACCTTCTACGCCGTGACGGAGATGCAGGTTCTGGGGAGCTGCTTCTGCCACGGCCACGCCGACCACTGCGCCCCTTCGGGAGACCTGCAAGCTGCGGTGAGCATCGGGGTGAAGCAAAAACCTAAAGACGAGCTCTGCAGTATTGGGGTCCACCGCACATCCAGGAGCGCTCCTCGAGAGAGCGTGGCCGGGGTGACCAGTAGTGGGATGTGGGAATCTTTCCCCTGGCCAGAGGCTGCTCGTAACAGGGGGAGACGATGCCCTGTTCTGCCTGCAGCAGTGAGGTACCACAGCAGCTTGTGGTACCCCCATGTAACCCCCCTTTTTTTGTCGGGAAGAAGGTGGAGGGGCTTTATAAGGAGTTATGAAGCTCAGCGGTTGTGGCAGGTCCCTGGGGCTGCAGCAGCCCTGCCTGGGGGCTGGAGGGAAGGGGCTGCACGGGGTGGAGGCTGTCTGGAAAGGTGTCAGGAGGGAGAAGCTCTGAACCGAGCAGCTGCAATCCAGGGGGGATAATGCGGTGTCTCTGCAGCAGGTCCACGGGCACTGCGTATG
>NW_010105390.1:93162-100303 GCF_000699245.1 Pterocles gutturalis | reverse complement strand
AACAAGTGATAGGACAAGAGGAAATGGCTAAAAGTTGCCCCAGGGGAGGTATAGGATAGATATTAGAAAAAATTTCTTCACTGAAAGAGTGACCAGGCATTGGAACAGGCTGCCCAGGGAAGTGGTGGAGTCACCATCCCTGGAGGTTTTCAAGAAACGTGTAGATGTGGTGCTTAGGGACATGGTTGAGGGAGTTAGTTGGTGTTGCGTTGACAGTTGGACTTGATGATCCCTGAGGTCTTTTCCAACCTTAATGATTCTATGATTCTATGATTCTATGGTTCTGTGACTGCAAAGGGTATGCTCCCAGCCGACTCATAACCTAAATACTGTTGCACTATTTTGAGTTTAATGCTATGAAACCGATGTGATTTGAACCCTGTCCTGCATCCAGTTTGCTAGAGCAAGAATAAATTCTCATTGTTCCTTTGAGACAGACATTGCAAGGCGTGCCTGCATCACCAGAAAAGCCAGCACAGAGAGTACAGGGGCTGAACCTGCACTGCACACCAACCTGGCTGGGAGATCAGTTTCCATGGTCAACCTTTGCTGCCATTCATATGTCAAACATGTAAATACAGGCTCGTTCCTGGTCAGGCACCATCACTCCGAGGAGTCTGAATGTGCGTGGGGGGTTGGTTTCTCACAGCACCAGGCAGGGTAGGTCTGGTGACAGGTCATCTGTAAGGCTGTATCTGGAGAGGAGACAGATCATGCAGTGCCTCCTGCCCTGCCAGAGACAAAACTTTGAGCTGCACAGTCACAACTGAAGAGTTACTATTCTCCACTGTTAGCCTTTGTGGGCAATCTTCTTCCATGCACTTCCATGATCAGCCTTTTAATAAACTTGGAGAAGGCCTTTTGATCCTGGTTATTTGCAAAACCAATCACAGTGGATATTACTATTTACTAATCAGCTTTTTATAAAAAAAAAAAAAAAAAAAGGTATTAGTTTGCTGCTTTCAGTGAGCTATCATTCCTGAGATGTTTCATTTACAAGCTATGTGTCTGATTTGCCTGAACTTTGAGAGCTTCAACCAGGCTGTGATAAATATTAAGCTATCACATGCAAAATAGAGCATGTTTTTGACAGTTTCTGTCAGCTGCTGAGACAGATCCTTTTGTGATAAAACATGCCATGAGCTTTGACAATCATGCAGCCAAATGTTTACCCACTTGTCCACATATCAGTTTGCTTAAATATCTTTGTGCTCACTCTACCTCCAGGCATGTTTGTTAAGTAGGATACACTGCTGTGCGGATATACTATTCTATCATCTGCAAAATATATTAAAGATATAAGACTTAAACCATAGGTTAATGAATAGCTGTAAACTCTTGAGAGTCAATTCAAGAGCTTAGAAGGAAACCTTTGGCCCCATGACTGAGTGCATGCCTAAAGGGGAATGAAGTCAAGACGAAGAAAGCTTAAAACTGCATTCAAAGCCCCAGTGAAAGGGCATTGCTCCTGTTTGCACTTAAAAGTAGCCTGTGAAGGCTGTTATTTTTCCCAAATTTCGTAAGTATAATTTAGCAATTTGTTAGTGAGGGAAAAAGCTCATTTTCATTCTATGATTCTATGGTCCACCACAGTCACTGGTCTGCTCATGTTAGGTATCTTGTAATTTTGGGCAGCCACTAAGTGCACAGAGGATTCATTTGGTCTAGTTCCAGGTACAAATATCAAGGAAAACACAAAACATCATAAATTGTGTGGGAAGAGGTTATTCTATCAAACTTATTTAGTTGGTCATGCCGAGTAATAAAGACCTAAGAGTTTCAATAAGCAGGAGCATTTTCCTGGACCACTTAAAGAGAGTGTTATTCCAGTAAATATTGTTCAGTGGTATTTCTGATCATCTTTCTCTTCAGTTGCTCAGTTTCTGAAAAAAATTGTGTACATGTGTTGATTTTTGAAGAATATTTCTATAGTGACGCATGAAACTGAAATGGAAAAGGTGAGAGATTAATAGAGGAATTATAACATGGATAAGAAAGAGGATAAAGAGAGAGAGAGCCATTTTTGCTGAGACAGGAACTACTGTAATGGAGAGAACTTACCAGTGATGTTCATGGAAGACTGATTTTGGGACGGATCTGACTTGATGTTTTCTTTTTAACCGTTGGCATAGAATTACAACTGATTCTGATATTCCCTGATGTTGGGGCAACTCTTGATATCAGATGTGAGATTTGTGTGGTCTTCAGAACATACTCAAATCCACCAGGGAGTATGACAAAATGCAAAAGTACAAAGTGTAAATGCCTGTGCTGAAGAACAGATTAGAAGCATTTTTAGAGCGAGCTGGGAGCTCCTTATGAAGAAACTGCAATAGTGGCAAAAAGACTTGGATCAATCAAGGATGTAATAGAAGGAAGGATTCAAAGGAATAGGCAATATTGGAGGGTTCTTAAAAACGGCAACTGCTGGGCACCAAATACTTCTCCTGGTCTGAAGCAGAAGAAGTAGACATGAAGCAAGATGTCTATGTCAGCATTACTAAAAAAAAAAGCATAAAAACAAATGTCTGAGATGGTAAGAATCTCTTAAACCAGCTCTGTCATCAGATCAGTTAAAACATGGAAGTGCACCCATCTATTATCTCTCTTAGACATTTCAGTCATTAATAACCATACAAGCTTTCATGTAGTGCAGCTGTGAAGAAATAAATGCAATGCATTTACTGTGTCTCAGGCAGGGTACTTAAAGACTGGAGAGTGTTGTTATTTTAGAAATAAATGTTACGATTTCATTTGGAATAAAATTTATGACTAGAGGTCGAGAGAGAAATTTAATCTGAACTAGATGATTAGAGGAATTTCTAAAATGATATGGAGAAGACCATCTTAGAGAAAAGCATGTTTAGTGTACCAAAACAAAGGCTGAGAAGTGGGTGGGATTATTCACTGTAAAATATTGGAGAAGTAAATGCTAGGAAAGAAAGGGAGTAATTTAAGGCAAAGGCCAGTTTTTGCACAAGTGTAATCATGAAATTGAAAGAAGCAGCCTAAATTAAACAAACTCCAAACTTAGAATTCCTCATCTGATATAAGAAAGCAAATTCCTCAGTACCTGTGTAGTGGGACGTGTGGGGGCAACCCCAAACCCCCAGTGTTCTACTTGATCAACTTCTGAATGAGATTCAATGATACAATGCCTGAAAGATTAGAGAATGGACTCAGTGATCCAAATATTTTATACAGATGTGTTCCCAAATTTTTGTCCAACACACAGACATCAAAACGTATTAAGGCTGCTCATGTTTGCAGGGGATGGGGTAGGGGTTGTGGGTAGGAATCTAATGAGAAACCAAAGACAATTATTTAAGTGATCAGACCTAAAGTGCCAAGTGAGCATAAAGATTGAATGCTTTCACAAAGACTCAGAGGCAATGGATTTTGTATCAGCTATGTGTGCAAATATGCCCCCAGAAAAGATTCATCTGGCAGTGGCAAATAACTTAGGTGGCTATTTTAAAAAGTCACCTTAAAACTGTAAATTTATTGAGTAAATTATTCAGTATGGGTTGTTCATGCAACTCTTCTTGTGATGTGTGAGAAGGATGAATTTAACTATTTTGAAACTGTATACGTGCTCCTTTTTTAATCAGTGAAGTTCCAGAGATAATAGAATTTATTCATGAAATTTACACTTCAGTGGTGTAAGAAAATGGTACAAAATCAGAAATGCAAGACCACAGAAAATATTGAAGCAAGTACTGGCCTGTAATTCAGCTCAAGATTTTATTTACGTTGTGAGCCATCATACACTTAAGATACAGTGGCTGTATCTCAGTGACCTGGAGTAGGATTTGGAGGAGTCCGCATTGCCATGTTGGTATTTTACAGAATGCCTGGTGAAAACACTGTCCCTGGGATCTCCCTTTAAAAGGCTGGTCCATGGACCAGTGAGGAAGATGGAAAAAATCTAATTCCCATGGGCTTTGAACACTGCCTTTAATGTTATATGATATTTGAAGCAATTTTATTGAATTTCAGAAATGGTGTTCACTTCTGTAGCAAGATGGACATGCAGGAGTTGGTCTTATTTAATATTTGAAGGAAAAACCATCTAATAGCCCCAAGCAGACTTCATAGATTATGAATCAAAAGGTATCTTGCAGTCTGGCCTTGAGCAGAATACTGGCAATAGGACTTCTTGTTTGACCCAGTCCTTTAGAAAGATGTGATTATATTTTTTTTCAGTGACAAGGAGTCAAGAACAAACCTTGCAAGTTGTTACAGTGAATAATTCACTATCTCATTATGTTCCTTACTTCAAATGTGAATTTATCTGGTATCCACTTCATTTACAAGAGTATACCAAATATTTCAGTAATCTCCAGTTTCTCTATGTACCTAGACAGGGACTATTCTGTCCCTTTTTTCCTAAGCCCTCCTGTTGTCCAATGGTCATTTGTCAGAATCATGGAGCCATTTTAAAGACTGCTTCCTAGTGCTGAAGCACTGCTGAATGTCTGGTTTGGCTGTTGTCTATATCAAAACACATAGCTTTTTGCAGTAATCCACTTATATTGATATCCAGATCACTCCTTATTAGTAATTTGTCTTCTTTGTTATTCATCATATCCCCATCCTACGTGTCATCTGCAAATTCAATCAGCAATGATTTTAAGTTTTCTTTCAAGATCGTCAACAATGTTCAAGAGTTTAGGAAAATAAACCAATCTCCACAGCCTCTGACTAGAAATTATTGTACTTTCCAGTGATTTCTCATCCCTAATTATACTGTGAGATGGCCATTTATATCCATTTTAGATGTGTCAGGTGGATTTTAATCATTCTTTTACTTATCAAATGAAATGCATCCCAAGCCAAATGCCTTATTGAAGCCTGAGTACCTGATATGCAACCAAGCCTTGATGCAGCCATTAAGGAAGAGGGGACCGAAGACATATTGTAACTACCATGTAACATGTTTTGCTCTGTTATGGGGCGGGGGTATCCACAGCCAAACTATGGTCCTTTGAACATCTAGACATGGTATGCTATATCAACACTGTGACCTTTATCAACCAAGTTTATAGAGTCATAAGCTTGAAGTCAGTGTGACAAAACTACTTTCCCACCAACTCAGTCTTGTTATTTTAGCCTCCTTTCTCTCTAAGTTAATTGAAACCAATACTAGACAGCCACTATTTTGCTTGGGAAGAATGTCAGGGTCGTATCACTTACTCTATTCCAAATATTAGACCAGCATTAGTTTCCCTTCCGCCTTCTGGATCTTTTCAATCAACAATATAACAAGCTTCTCAGACAGCTCTTTTAAGGTTTTTACTTGCAAGTAATCCAGATGCAGCATTCAACTTTAATTTAATGCCTTTTTTACTAATTGACAGGAAATACTTTCTTCCTCATTGGTTAAGATTATCCTTTCTCTCATTTCTATCTAGTAAAGTGTCAGCACCATCATTACTCTTTCTTTTATTCTTTTATTCTTATTAGCCTTAATTCTGCAGGCTATGTATTTGGTGTTTTCCTACTCTTATCATTTTTCTGCAGTCACCAGTTTCTCATTTCTATTATTTTCTGGTAAGTCCTCAAACAAAAATGTAATAAATGTTGTAAAAATAGATTTATTAAAATATGTATTTGTTTCCCAACTAACAGATTGGTTTTTTTTTAGTAGAGGGCCTACACTATGCTGTAAATTGCACAAGCGTATTGGAAAACAGTCACCACTTTAAAAGAGTGGGGTTCTCAGACTGTTTTTTGGGTGCCCTGCTCAGGATACTTTCAGCTCAGTTCCCTCCATCCTCCAGTACTGAATGAGCAGTTCTCTTGCTAGGGCATATACCCTGTGTGCAACGTAACCAGAGAGTAGAGGTAGAGGATCACTGGGAACAGAGTGTGAAAAGAGGCTGAAGGACATGTAGAGGCAGGACTTGGACTGGGGCACAGGACAGAAGAAATGGAAGACCAGGGCTGCCATGAGCTGTCCCACCAGGACTTCTAAGCCGTGAGGCTGTAGTAGTTTCTCTGTTATGTGGTCCTGTCCCAGTCAATTCCTTTCAGCCATATCCCTGCTCTGCTCCCTGTAGCAAATGTCTCCCAAATGTCCTCAGACAGAGTCACTTTTAATTTGGCTTGCTGGTTATGATACCATATGAAAGGAAGAAGGTTCTTTGAAGGTACTCTCTTAATGTTGGGAATCATTTAAAGCCAGCCATAGAGCTAAACGCTGTTTAAATCCATGTGACTTGAAGCTGAAGGAAATGTTCATACAAATCTCTGCAAAAGCAAACCACCGTGATTTGTATGTGACTTTTCCCAGCTGCTTGTAAGGGAACAAGTTTTATGATCAGCTTGGTTTTCCTTTGTGCAGGAGGAGGTTCCTCTCCCTTTTTCTTCCTCCGGATTGCCTCACTAGAGAGAGGCAGTGTGTCTCTCTGGGGAAGGAGAGACCTGTGGGCACAAGGGCAGCTGGAGTGCAGATATGATGTCAGCAGTGTTTTAACACAGCCGGTGGAATGCTATAAAACCGGGCTTTTAGTGTTTGATTGAGGAGGGATTTGCATGAATTCCAGATGTTCACTATATGATAAATCTCTCTATGTACACACGTGTGTCCCCATACACGTGTAAAACAAAGCCTGCCTAACCTAGGGAGTGAATAAGGGCACGCTCACTTTCCTGGAAGTCTTTTGTTTGCTTTTCCATTCAGATCTCATGTGTCAGGTCATACACAGTTTCTGTCAGGCTCATGAGATTAATCCAGGACTTTATGGCCTCTCTGATGATGTAATACCTTGATTTCACTGAAGTTGAAGAATCTGTACATAAGAAAATGAAGTTAAAATGACAATGACTAAAAGTAACCTATCTGAGCCTTTACAGATGGACACAGACACTCATATCTCAAAGCACAAACCAACCTCTGAAGTGAAGGTTAGGAAGGAGTCTTCCCTGTGGACAGGTTGTGCTGTAATTGTTTCTAAAGCCTTTCTTGTCACGTCCTCTGATGTAACTGCTGCTGGCCAGGGTCATAGAGCTGCAAGAGCTGGATTTCTGGCCTCAAATGGTGCAGCAGTTACTGAGTTCCTGTCAGTCACTATTAATTTACTTCATTATAAATAAGATTGGGATCAGGCCCTTTGTATTTCACAGGGAACAACAGTTC